>NC_052309.1:8781033-8818533 GCF_016432855.1 Salvelinus namaycush | reverse complement strand
CCAGTGGTGACTGAGAAACTAGAGGGAAGGAGACCAGTGGTGACTGAGACAGAGAAACTAGAGGGAAGGAGACCAGTGGTGACTGAGAAGCTAGAGGGAAGGAGCCCAGTGGTGACTGAGACAGAGAAACTAGAGGGAAGGAGACCAGTGGTGACTGAGACAGAGAAACTAGAGGGAAGGAGACCAGTGGTGACTGAGAAACTAGAGGGAAGGAGACCAGTGGTGACTGAGAAACTAGAGGGAAGGAGACCAGTGGTGACTGAGACAGAGAAACTAGAGGGAATGAGACCAGTGGTGACTGAGACAGAGAAACTAGAGGGAAGGAGACCAGTGGTGACTGAGAAACTAGAGGGAAGGAGACCAGTGGTGACTGAGAAACTATAGGGAAGGAGACCAGTGGTGACTGAGAAACTAGAGGGAAGGAGACCAGTGGTGACTGAGAAACTAGAGGGAAGGAGACCAGTGGTGACTGAGACAGAGAAATTAGAGGGAAGGAGACCAGTGGTGACTGAGACAGAGAAATTAGAGGGAAGGAGACCAGTGGTGACTGAGACAGAGAAACTAGAGGGAAGGAGACCAGTGGTGACTGAGAAACTAGAGGGAAGGAGACCAGTGGTGACTGAGACAAAGAAACTAGAGGGAAGGAGACCAGTGGTGACTGAGACAGAGAAACTAGTGGGAAGGAGACCAGTGGTGACTGAGACAAATAAACTAGAGGGAAGGAGACCAGTGGTGACTGAGACAAAGAAACTAGAGGGAAGGAGACCAGTGGTGACTGAGACAGAGAAACTAGAGGGAAGGAGACCAGTGGTGACTGAGACAGAGAAACTAGAGGGAAGGAGACCAGTGGTGACTGAGAAACTAGAGGGAAGGAGACCAGTGGTGACTGAGACAGAGAAACTAGTGGGAAGGAGACCAGTGGTGACTGAGAAACTAGAGGGAAGGAGACCAGTGGTGACTGAGAAACTAGAGGGAAGGAGACCAGTGGTGACTGAGAAACTAGAGGGAAGGAGACCAGTGGTGACTGAGAAACTAGAGGGAAGGAGACCAGTGGTGACTGAGACAGAGAAACTAGAGGGAAGGAGACCAGTGGTGACTGAGAAACTAGAGGGAAGGAGACCAGTGGTGACTGAGAAACTAGAGGGAAGGAGACCAGTGGTGACTGAGAAACTAGAGGGAAGGAGACCAGTGGTGACTGAGACAGAGAAACTAGAGGGAAGGAGACCAGTGGTGACTGAGAAACTAGAGGGAAGGAGACCAGTGGTGACTGAGAAACTAGAGGGAAGGAGACCAGTGGTGACTGAGACAGAGAAACTAGAGGGAAGGAGACCAGTGGTGACTGAGACAGAGAAACTAGTGGGAAGGAGACCCGTGGTGACTGAGACAGAGAAACTAGAGGGAAGGAGACCAGTGGTGACTGAGAAACTAGAGGGAAGGAGACCAGTGGTGACTGAGACAGAGAAACTAGAGGGAAGGAGACCAGTGGTGACTGAGAAACTAGAGGGAAGGAGACCAGTGGTGACTGAGACAGAGAAACTAGTGGGAAGGAGACCAGTGGTGACTGAGACAGAGAAACTAGTGGGAAGGAGACCAGTGGTGACTGAGACAGAGAAACTAGTGGGAAGGAGACCAGTGGTGACTGAGACAGAGAAACTAGTGGGAAGGAGACCAGTGGTGACTGAGACAGAGAAACTAGTGGGAAGGAGACCAAAGCCACAATCCTGCTGTTACTGTCTCACTGTAATGTTGCCAACAACACTTTAATGGACATTATTTATAGTCCTAACCCCAGCTGCCTCTTTAGTGTGTGTGTGATACGTGCATGCTGTGTGAAAACGTGTGTGTGGTGATTGTATAGGACTGTTTCTACAGTACATTTCTCTCTGAATTCTGTTTTATAGTGTTCAACACTCCATTAGGCAGTTGGTACCACTATGTGTGTGTGTGTGTGTGTGTGTGTGTGTGTGTGTGTGTGTGTGTGTGTGTGTGTGTGTGTGTGTGTGTGTGTGTGTGTGTGTGTGTGTGTGTGTGTGTGTGTGTGTTTGTGTGTGTATGTGTGCAGTTGGCGAGGGCCTCAGGACCATACGATGCCAAGGAAGTAATTTCCAGTCTTTAAACAGATCTCAGGGCTAATTTGCATCACAGCATCGGTCATATACAATTTCCTTTTACATATTCAGATTTTAAATATATTGCGTTTTCTCTGTTAAATCATAATTACTCACACATTTAAACTCCATGCTTGCCAAATTCACATATTTTATTGTTGGCAATGTAGAGGGGGGGGGGGGGGCTAACTAGCTCAATGAAAAAAAAACATAAATTAAATCTATTCAAATTATTTTCTTCATAATGAGATTTTTCAGATTTTTGGCTGTGTTGTATACTAGAATAACTCTTTGCTAATTTGTCTCTGTGGGAGAGATAGTCTTTTCTACAGACCAGGTCTCTGTGTTTGAGGTAACCGTAGGAGTCCTGAAAATGCTATTTACACCACAGAATACCTGCTACAGCAGTACACTGTGACCTCCACACACACACACACACACACACCAACCCCCCCCCCCCCCCCCCCCCCCCCCCCCCCTTCTCTTCTCCCCCCCCTTCCGGTACTCACCCCGGTATGGTACTCACCCCGGTATGGTACTCACCCCGGTATGTATCAGTCTGGTTGAGATCTGGTGACGTGGCAGACTGCTGGGGCAGCTGGGGGACTGGCACTTGGTTGGGTCCGATGGGATGGCTGCCACGCATGCCCACGCTGCCATCCTCCCTGTGAGAGCCCACCTGCAGGGAATCAGAGAGAGAGAGAGAGAGGAGAGAAACGTTAAAGTCAGGACGGGTCCAACTCAAACAAACGTCACGATGCAGCCGCAGACCCCTGAATACACACAGCAGCTCTAACTCATTTCCTGTATTGAATAATATTACTAGCTACAGTATGAGTTCACCTTCATAAATAGGATTCATTTCCTGTATTGAATATTAATACTAGCTATAAGTTCACCTTCATAAATAGGATTCATTTCCTGTATTGAATATTAATACTAGCTATAAGTTCACCTTCATAAATAGGATTCATTTCCTGTATTGAATATTAATACTAGCTATGAGTTCACCTTCATAAATAGGATTCATTTCCTGTATTGAATATTAATACTAGCTATGAGTTCACCTTCATAAATAGGATTCATTCATCTAGTAGGAAGAGGAGGAAGGGAAGCTCTACTAAGGGACACAATAGTACATGTTGGTAGATAGAAGGTGGTCTTTGGTAAAAGGGGTGAATTGGGTCATCAAAAAGAAAGGAGGACCAAGGCACTCTTCATATAATTAATTAAAATGCCTTTAATAGTACGGAATGTTCCATAGAAACAACTTTTTTTTTTTTTTTTTTACAACTAAAGGCATTTTAATTAATTATATGAAGAGTGCCTTGGACCTCCTTTTTGACGATTCGTTCATCTATTGAATATTAATACTAGCTATGAGTTCAACTTCATAAATAGGATTCATTCATGTTTTGTACTTCTTGTCACGGAACATGTTATATCGTAGCATGGCGATCCTGGTACCGTGACAACCTTTATAACATCATCCATGTCATTTCCTCCCGTTTATGCGTGCATCAACTATCTCTCCTTCACCCTTCCCTGTATTCCTTCCTCGTCTCCTGCTCCGTCTTCCCTAGATGTGTACTACTGCTGCTGACCTGCAGAGGGCAGCCTCCCCCTGTGTATCACAGAGTCGACCCAGTCCCAGTCTACGCGCACACACACAGACACACACACACACACACACACACATTTTTTGCTCAGAAAACTTGGGGGACAAATAAAATCACCTAATTTGGCATGCGGGGCCCGCCAGTTGGGGAACCCAGATCTATTTCCTCTCTCCCATTTTCCTGTCTTTTCCTCTACTTTCACTAAACCTGGATGGCAGTAATAGTGAAGCTGTTCAGATCCGTTCAGGCAGGTAAAATATAAAATGCTCTCTCGTAGGGAACCTCTCTCTCCTCAGCGGAGCTCAGTGATTCCCATCCATCTGTCTACTATCATGTCCGCCAACACAACTGACAATTATCTTAATACCCATATGTTTAATTGTGGGGCTCCTATTCCCCCGACGGATCCTCTAGATCCAGCA
The DNA here is from genome assembly GCF_016432855.1 of Salvelinus namaycush. Classification (NCBI taxonomy): domain Eukaryota; kingdom Metazoa; phylum Chordata; class Actinopteri; order Salmoniformes; family Salmonidae; genus Salvelinus; species Salvelinus namaycush. Next base: position 8,814,384 of record NC_052309.1, on the reverse strand, counting down.
GGAAATGACATTTGGCACAAGTTTCTCTCTCTCTCTCTGTCTCTCTCTCTCTCTCTCTCTCTCTCTGTCTTTCTCTCTCGTTCTCTCTCTCTATCTTTCTCTCTCTCTCGTCGTACGGTGTAATACAATTGGAGGACCGGTCTATTTTCTCTCTCTCTCCCTGTCTCTTCTCTCTATCTCCCTGTCTTGTTTGTAATTCCAGCTAAGCCTCTGACAGCTCAGCTCGAGATGTCAGCTACACCTCCCTGCTTGATGCAAATATCAGAAAATGTCGAGCGGCTTTGTGGGGAGCGTACAGACAGACAGAGGGAGAGGAACGCGTTCCAAGCCGGCTGTGTTTGTTTGCTCTTCGTCTTTCATCACAAAACAAACCCCAAATGCAAAATGGCACCATCCTGGCTGGGGATAGAAGGTTCTGGCATACATATTTAATAAAGGTTTTATATTTTAAAACTCTGCTAAATTAGTATGATGATGTGAGAGGGGCGGCTTACAAAGAGTGAGGGGGAGGCTGGGGAGTGTGTGTGTGTGTGTGTGGGGGGGTGTGTGTGTGTGTGTGTGTGTGTGTGTGTGTGTGGGGGGGGGTGTGTGTGGGGGTGTGTGTGTGTGTGTGTGTGTGTGTGTGTGTGTGTGTGTGTGTGTGTGTGTGTGTGTGGGCGGCTGGGGAGATGGGTTCCCAGTGTCGTCCTGTCATCTGTGCCACTATAAATCAGGAAGATGGCGCTTCACAGTCCCCAATGTCTGTCTGTCTGCCTGCTTACTGTCTGTCTGTCCGTCTCTCTGCCAGCTTCCCGTCTGTCTATCTGCCTGCTTCCTGTCTGTCACTATGTCTATCTGTCTCTCTGCCTGTCTGTCTCTCTATCGATCTGTCTCTCTGCCTGTCTGTCTCTCTATCGATCTGTCTCTCTGCCTGTCTATCTATCGATCTGTCTCTCTGCCTGCTTCCTGTCTATCTATCTATCTATCTATCTATCTATCTATCTATCTATCTATCTATCTATCTATCTATCTATCTATCTATCTATCTATCTATCTATCTATCTATCTATCTGTCTGTCTGTCTGTCTGTCTGTCTGTCTGTCTGTCTGTCTGTCTGTCTATCTATCTATCTATCGGTCTGTCTATCTATTTGTCTCTCTGTCTGTCTCTCTGCCTGTCTATCTATCTGTCTCTCTGCCTGCTTCCTGTCTGTCTCTCTATCTATCTAGCTGTCTGTCTGAGGTACTCTGATTATACAGGAAGGAGATAGAAGAAAGAAGGAACAGTTTCCGGGTCATGTGGGTCATGTTTCCGGGTCATGTTTCAGGGTCATGTTTCCGGGTCATGTTTCAGGGTCATGTTTCAGGGTCATGTTTCCGGGTCATGTTTCGGGGTCATGTGGGTCATGTTTCCGGGTCATGTGGGTCATGTTTCAGGGTCATGTTTCAGGGTCATGTTTCCGGGTCATGTGGGTCATGTTTCCGGGTCATGTGGGTCATGTTTCCGGGTCATGTTTCAGGGTCATGTGGGTCATGTTTCCGGGTCATGTGGATCTTGTTTGGGGTGGCAGGTAGCCTAGTGGTTAGAGCGTTAGACTAACCAAAAGGTTGCAAGATCAAATTCCTGAGCTGACAAGGTAAAAATATGTCCTTCTGCCCCTGAACAAGGCAGTTAACCCACTGTTCCTAGGCTGCAATTGAAAATAATAATTTGTTCTTAACTGACTTGCCTAGTTAAATAAATAAATGTTTCTGGGTCATGTGCAAATCAAATGTCCTTCTATCTTTCTCAAGCAACTTTTTTTTTCCAGCAGGAGAGAGAGACAGACGGTCCAGTCATAATACCACTCTCCTCTGCAAATTATATTTGACCTAACTAATCTTTCTCTAATATCACGAAATCAGAAGGCTTCCTCATATTTTCCTGTATTTCTCCACTTGACTTCTTCTTCTTCTTCTTCTTCTTATGTCTATAGGACGTAATGCAAAGTCTCAATGAACAGCTGGAGTTAGAGAGTAAACGACAGATATAAGTCATTTTTCATATCTAGTCTCTTCTATAATCAGTCATATTGAGAGAACAGTGGCAGCCCGTATGGCCCTGCTCATTTAAGAGCTGTTGACTTTAGCAACCCGCTCTACGGTCAGTAAGAGCTACAGTTGATTTTCCTGGTTTTGTGGAAAAAAGCGATAGAGCCAAAGAGGGTTTTGAACAATCCACTTGACTGTATTTTGTAGGAAATGTACTAAGCAGCCCACCCTGTAGCCCTGCAGCAGTGGTTGAGAGGAGTTGTGTGCTGATGAGACGTGTGACAGACAGGAGCAGATGGCATCATGGCGTTCTGCACTAATGCTGTTAACGCTCGCCTGGATCGTTGGGCTGGGGCTGATCGCTCCCCCCCCCAGAGCATAGTACAGTACAGTACAGTACAGTACAGCACCTCTCGTCTGGTTCGATTGAATACGCTGGGGCTGCCTGTCTGTCCACAGAGCATAGTTCAATACGGCACCTTCATCTCAGGACTAACACATGTATGGATCCCCTGGCTGACTGCCTCAGAGCATAGTAAAGTATAGCTCCTCAATGTGTACCACTGTCTGATCCTGGCTGCTCCCCCACTCCCCACAGAATCCCATCTCCCTAGTATGGATCGGCTGCCTGACTCTCCTGGCTGCTCCTCCGTCTCATATTACAGCAACTCAGTACAGTACAGGACCTCTGTCTCATATTACAGCAACTCACTACAGCACAGCACCTCCGTCTAATATTACAGCAACTCAGTACAGTACAGGACCTCTGTCTCATATTACAGCAACTCAGTACAGCACAGCACCTCCGTCTAATATTACAGCAACTCAGTACAGTACAGGACCTCTGTCTCATATTACAGCAACTCAGTACAGCACAGCACCTCCGTCTCATATTACAGCAACTCACTACATCACAGCACCTCCGTCTCATATTACAGCAACTCAGTACAGTACAGCACCTCCGTCTCATATTACAGCAACTCAGTACAGTACAGGACCTCTGTCTCATATTACAGCAACTCAGTACAGCACAGCACCTCCGTCTCATATTACAGCAACTCACTACATCACAGCACCTCCGTCTCATATTACAGCAACTCAGTACAGCACAGCACCTCCGTCTCATATTACAGCAACTCACTACAGCACAGCACCTCCGTCTCATATTACAGCAACTCAGTACAGTACAGCACCTCCGTCTCATATTACAGCAACTCAGTACAGCACAGCACCTCCGTCTCATATTACAGCAACTCAGTACAGTACAGCACCTCCGTCTCATATTACAGCAACTCAGTACAGTACAGCACCTCCGTCTAATATTACAGCAACTCAGTACAGTACAGCACCTCCGTCTCATATTACAGCACCTCCGTCTCATATTACAGCAACTCAGTACAGTACAGCACCTCCGTCTCATATTACAGCAACTCAGTACCGTACAGCACCTCCGTCTCATATTACAGCAACTCAGTACCGTACAGCACCTCCGTCTCATATTACAGCAACTCAGTACCGTTGTCACGTTCCTGACCGGTTTTCTGTTATTTTGTATGTGTTTGACGGTCAGGGCGTGAGTTTGGGTGGGTAGTCTATGTTATATGTTTCTATGTTTGTATAAGGGTGACCTGATATGGCTCTCAATTAGAGGCAGGTGGTTTTCATTTCCTCTGATTGAGAGTCATATTAAGGTAGGCGTGTTCACACTGTTTGTTTGTGGGTGATTGTCTTCCGTGTCTGTGTCTGCGCACCACACGGGACTGTAGCGTTTGTTCGTTCGTTTGTTATAGTCTGTACCTGTTCCTACGTTCTTCGTGTTATATGTAAGTTCTCATGGTTTAGGTCAGTCTACGTTCGTTTTTGTTATTTTGTAAATCCTTCCAAGTGTTTGTTTTCGTATTTCGTCGTTTACTTTAATAAATCATTATGTATTCACAACCCGCTGCATTTTGGTCCTCCGATCCTTCTCTCCTCTCCTCGTCCGAGGAGGAGGAAGATCTAGACACCCGTTACAGAACCACCCACCGAACCAGGACCAAGCAGCGGGACTGCGAGCAGTGGAATACTAAACAGGAATGGACATGGGAGGACGTGTTAAAAGGGTTGCTACACATGGGAGGAGATCCTGGCTGGAAGGGATCGCCTCCCATGGGAACAGCTGGAGGCAGTGAGGAGAGCAGAGGCGACCGGAGAGAGGAACCGAAGATATGAAGGTACGCGGCTAGCACGGAAGCCCGTGAAGAAACCCCAAAAATTTCTTGGGGGGGGCTAAGAGGTAGTGGGCCTAGGGCAGGTAGGAGACCTGCGCCCACTTCTCAGGCTAACCGTGGAGAGCGGGAGTACGGGCAGACACCGTGTTACGCAGTAGAGCGCACGGTGTCTCCTGTACGTGTGCATAGCCCGGTGCGGGTTATTCCACCTCCCCGCACTGGTAGGGCTAGATTGAGCGTTGAGCCGGATGTCATGAAGCCGGCCCTACATATCTGGCCACCAGTACGTCTCCTCGGGCTGGCTTACATGGCACCAGCCTTACGCATGGTGTCCCCGGTTCGCCTACATAGCCCGGTGCGGGTTATTCCACCTCCCCGCACTGGTCGGGCGACGGGGAGCATTCAGCCAGGTAAGGTTGGGCAGGCTCAATGCTCAAGGGAGCCAGTACGCCTGCACGGTCCGGTATTTCCGGCGCCACCTCCCCGCTCCAGGCTAGTACCACCAGTGCCTACACCACGCACCAGGTTTCCAGTGCGTCTCCAGAGCCCTGTTCCTCCTCCACGCACTAGCCCTATGGTGTGTGTCTCCAGCCCAGTGCCTCCAGTCCCGGCACCACGCACCAAGCCTCCTGTGCGTCTCCAGAGCCCTGTACGCACTGTTCCTTCTCCCCGTACTCGCCCTGATGTGCGTGCCCTCAGCCCGGTACCACCAGTGCCGGTACCACGCACCAGGCCTATAGTACGCCTTGAGAGTCCAGTGTGCCCTGTTGTTGTTTCCCGCACTAGCCTGAAGGTGCTTGCCCTCAGCCCGGTACCTCCAGTTCCGGTACCACGCACCAGGCCTACAGTGCGTCTCAGCCGGCCAGAGTCTGCCGTCTGCCCAGCGGCGCCTGAACTGCCCGTCTGCCCAACGGCGCCTGAACTGTCCGTCTGCCCAACGCCGTCTGAACTGTCCGTCTGCCAAGCGCCGCATGAACTGCCCGTCTGTATTGAGCCTTCAAAGCCGCCCGTCGGTACTGAGCCTTCAAAGCCGCCCGTCTGCCATGAGCCTGCAAAGCCGCCCGTCTGCCATGAGCCTACAGAGCCGTCCGCCAGACAGGAGCCGCTAGAGCCTTCCGCCAGACAGGAGCCGCTAGAGCCTTCCGCCCGACAGGAGCCGCCAGAGCCTTCCGCCAGACAGGAGCAGCCAAAGCCTTCCGCCAGACAGGATCAGTCAGAGCCTTCCGCCAGACAGGATCAGCCAGAGCCTTCCGCCAGACAGGATCAGCCAGAGCCTTCCGCCAGACAGGATCAGCCAGAGCCGTCAGCCAGCCATGAGCGTCCAGAGCCGTCAGCCAGCCATGAGCGTCCAGAGCCGTCAGCCAGCCATGAGCGTCCAGAGCCGTCAGCCAGCCATGAGCGTCCAGAGCCGTCAGCCAGCCATGAGCGTCCAGAGCCGTCAGCTAGTCATGAGCGTCCAGAGCTGCCATGTATCCAGAACTGCCACTCAGTCCAGAGCTGTCTCACTGTCCGGAGCTGCCCTTCAGTCCGGAGTTGCCCCTCTATCCTGAGCTACCTCTCTATCCTGAGCTACCTCTCTATCCTGAGCTATCCCTCTGTCCTGAGCTATCCCTCTGTCCTGAGCTACCTCTCTGTCCTGAGCTACCTCGTCCCGGAGCTGTCCTTTATCTTGGTGTTGCCCCTTAACCTAAGTGGGTGTATAATGAGGGTGGTCATTCTAAGGGGGAGACGTAAGCTGGGATTGACTATGGTGGGGTGGGGACCTCGCCCAGAGCCTGAGCCACCACCGTGGTCAGATGCCCACCCAGATCCTCCCCTAGACTTTTGGTGGTGCGTTCGGAGTACGCACCTTGAGGGGGGGGTTATGTCACGTTCCTGACCGGTTTTCTGTTATTTTGTATGTGTTTGACGGTCAGGGCGTGAGTTTGGGTGGGTAGTCTATGTTATATGTTTCTATGTTTGTATAAGGGTGACCTGATATGGCTCTCAATTAGAGGCAGGTGGTTTTCATTTCCTCTGATTGAGAGTCATATTAAGGTAGTTCACACTGTTTGTTTGTGGGTGATTGTCTTCCGTGTCTGTGTCTGCGCACCACACGGGACTGTAGCGTTTGTTCGTTCGTTTGTTATAGTCTGTACCTGTTCCTACGTTCTTCGTGTTATATGTAAGTTCTCATGGTTTAGGTCAGTCTACGTTCGTTTTTGTTATTTTGTAAATCCTTCCAAGTGTTTGTTTTCGTATTTCGTCGTTTACTTTAATAAATCATTATGTATTCACAACCCGCTGCATTTTTGGTCCTCCGATCCTTCTCTCCTCTCCTCGTCCGAGGAGGAGGAAGATCTAGACACAGCAACTCAGTACAGTACAGCACCTCCGTCTCATCAAACATATTGAAAACCTCATGAATTATCTGAGCGTATGACGTCAAACATATTTAGAACAGTTTACAATAGTTTATAACACTTTATAACAGTTTATAATAGTTTGATAGTTTATAACAGTTTATGATAGTTTATAACAGTTTATAATAGTTTATGATAGTTTATAACAGTTTATAAAAATGTATAATAGTTTATAATAGTTTATGATAGTTTATAACAGTTTATGATAGTTTATAACAGTTTATAATAGTTTATAATAGTTTATAATAGTTTATAATAGTTTATAACAGTTCATAATAGTTTAGAATAATTTATAACAGTTCATAATAGTTTAGAATAGTTTAGAATAGTTAATAACAATTTATGATAGTTTATAACAGTTTATGATCGTTTATAACAGTTTAGAATAGTTTATAATAGTTTAGAACAGTTTATAATAGTTTATAACAGTTTATAACAGTTCATAATAGTTTAGAATAGTTTATAACAGTTCATAATTGTTTAGAATAGTTTATAACAGTTCATAATAGTTTAGAATGCTTTAGAATAGTTTAGAATAGTTTATAATAGTTTAGAACAGTTTATAATAGTTTAGAATACTTTATAATAGTTTATAATAGTTTAGAACAGTTTAGAATAGTTTACAATATTTTTGAATAGTTTACAATAGTTTACACGCTGCTAAGAATGGTTGGAACAAATTGACGTCCTCTCCATCTGTCCGTAGAAGCTGCACTACGTAGGGATGGAATAGGGTATGGCCCTGGTAAACGTAGTGCACTATAAATGGAGTAGGGGGACATTTGGGATGCAGATGATATTTATAAGAGGTCAAGGCTTTGAAGGGTCAAGTGTTACACTAAATTTCCTGGTTGGGCGGTCTGGCTCGTGTGTTTGGCTGGACGGACAGAGAAAAAGCAGGACGTTTAATTTGGCTAAAGAGCTGTTCTGTTCTGTCTGGTTCGTGCCAAAGCAGGGATCATTGTTCTCAGGCTCAGAAGCCTCACTCTCTCTCTCTCTCTCTGTTCTCATCTCTTTCTGTCTTTCCTTTTTTCTGTTTCTCACTAGCTCCCTCTCTCTCTCTTGCTTCATTTCTCATTTTCTTCTCTCTCTTTCCCTCTTACACCAGACTCTCTCGCTGCCCAGCCCCAGCTTCGTCAGGCAGCCTCAGTGTAGCACAGCTGCTAACAATTTGGATGTGCAGATGTAGCATCTTTAAATGCTAATTCAATTATAAGAGAGGAGCTATTTCAATGCTGAGCTGTCTTGAAGAGGAGAGGAGGAGGAAAAGGAGGGGAGGAGAGGAGGAGCGTAGGATAAGGAGGGTAGGGCAGGATGCTGTGCAAGTCAAGGAGCTTGCCGCTGACACACAAACACACATGCCATTACAGGAAAGTGACTTTGTGCATGTTTGTGCTAGTGTGTGTTAGTGTGTGTGTGTGTGTGTGTGTGTGTGTGTGTGTGTGTGTGTGTGTGTGTGTGTGTGTGTGTGTGTGTGTGTGTGTGTGTGTGTGTGTTAGTGGTGCGCGGGTCAGCTGTTTGTTCACCCGCCCGCAATTCCTAATAACCCATGATATAATAATAATAACCGTCCGACTATATGTGATAAAGTGTCAATCTGAGGCTCTGCCGCCAACCACAAGCCAGCTATGTAGAAAACATACGATGTAGGCTACAGTCAGATAACAGAACGATTCTTTGATAAGGGAGATGCAGCCTTATAATTGTTGGCTGATTTAGATGTGTTTCTGCTTATAATTTTAAACATTTTGCGAGGCTATTTGTTCGTCAACTTGTCTATAATTAGATACATGCAGCTTCTCTTCTGTCATTATACCCCCCCCCCCCCCCCCTAGAAGAATGTTGTAAATCAATAGAATGAATGCATCGGTAAAGATTTCTCTGCTTCTTTCACAGAGCATAGATGTTTAGGGACCGGGGAGAAAATGCAATAACAAAAAAAAATAAAAAAAAATGGAAAGATATTCTGTGCAACATGTCAAAATGACATCAGTTCGACCGGTTGCAAGGAAATAGAAAGCTGAGAAAACGACCCAACATGTTTCTGTGAAAACGACCCAACATGTTTCTGTGAAAACGACCCAACATGTTTCTGTGAAAACGACCCAACATGTTTCTGTGAAAACGACCCAACATGTTTCTGTGAAAACGACCCAACATGTTTCTGTGAAAACGACCCAACATGTTTCTGTGAAAACGACCCAACATGTTTCTGAGAAAACGACCCAACATGTTTCTGTGAAAACGACCCAACATGTTTCTGAGAAAACGACTCAACATGTTTCTGATTTCAGTTCAGCTTGGATACATATTTCACGTGGCTGAAAAACGATCATATTTTTATGACGTTGGTGAAGAAAGCACCTCTACAGACGGTCCCTAACTACACATTCACATTCTCTCAAGATGCTGAAAGAAATAAATCATATTTATCCTGTTCCTGAGTTAAATGTTCTGTTATTGAATTAAACTCCGACATTGTCCTTTTTTTACATCCGTGGATCGACATGAACGTTTTCTACCCGTTCCCAAAAGCCTTTGGCGATTGGCGTGTAGGCTATTTGGTACTCATACAGCCCTAAAGCTTTAGCTTAGCCACTAATACAAAAATGAAAGAAAAACCTCAATGTAGCCTATAAATTGCTAATTTATTTAACCCGTCCGCCACTCACCCACCCTTCATCTACACAATATTTCATGACCCTAAACCGACCTGCCCGGTTGATACAACTTACAACTGTGGGTTATAAGTCTACACACGCATTACTAGTGTGTGTGTTTGTGTGTGTGAGTGTGTAATCTTATACAAGTGTTATATAATAAGAATTCAACTTGTGATTATAAATGTGAATATGAATTGTAAATGTGTGAATTTTATATCGACAAAAAATGTAAGATGTTTGCTGTCCATAAAAGTTTACGTGAGTGTTTTTCGTGGGGGATGACTCCATCTTGCCCAGCACATCCCAACGGCCTCGGGCCTGTACTCCCAGTGCAGTCTGACTGACAGAGTAAAGCGTCCATCGTAGTCCAAAACGTAAATTCATACGCACAGCAGTGTTCTAGAACACCGGAACGTTAAGAGTTCATATTTATTAGAATTTTTTCCCCCAAATTCTCAACGTAGCTCAATTTCTCCAACTGTCACCCCATTGAAATGAGCAGAGGACGAGTAAACGGCGACGCGTTTGTTTTTGGAATTAGGGGGGAGGCGCGTCCCCAGCGGACGGTGAGCTCAGAGCCGTGTAGCTACGTCACAATGGGACACCGGACTATCGAATCTCAGCGGCTGTGGACAAAGGATTGACATTAACAGACAGCGGTTGGCTGTTCATTATGAAGTCATAATCGTAAGGCTGATCCATCAGCGCTAACAAGCTAGCTAGCTTGTCTTTCTCAGCGCTTGCCTTTTCTCTCCCCCTCTCATCCTCCTCTCCCCTCTCCCCCTCTCATCCCCCTCTCCCTGTCTCATCCCCCTCTCCCTGTCTCATTCCCCTCTCATCCCCTCTCCCCGTCTCATCCCCGTCTCATCCCCCTCTCCCTATCTCATCCCCCTCTCCCTGTCTCATCCCCCTCTCCCGTCTCATCCCCCTCTCCCCGTCTCATCCCCCTCTCCCCGTCTCATCCCCCTCTCCCCGTCTCATCCCCTCTCCCCGTCTCATCCCCTCTCCCTGTCTCATCCCCCTCTCATCCCCTCTCCCTGTCTCCACAGCTGTTCAGTCCTGATTACTGGCAGAGAGAACAGTGTCAGATGTCTTATAAAGAAGGAGGGCTATTAGCCATGATTTCCATGTTTCATGTCAGAGTTGTTTCAGGAACATAAACTAGACCAGATTACAACAAAGATTAGGAAGAATATGCTCTTTTCATCATCCGTCGTAGTCTGACCCTAACTCACTAAAATCTCACCCAGACCGTGTGTGTGTGTGTGTGCTGTGTGTATGTGTGTGTGCTGTGTGTGTGTGTGTGTGTGTGTGTGTGTGTGTGTGTGTGTGTGTGTGTGTGTGTGTGTGTGTGTGTGTGTGTGTGTGTGTGTGTGTGTGTGTGCTGTGTAAAGTCAGAGTACAGGCTCATATAAAGGGACTTTAAACCTCTTCCAGGGTTTATAGCTTGGCCTGTTTAGATGATGAATTGACTTGAGCCTAACAGGTCTGATCTGTCTCTTTCTTAGACCTGAGAAGTCATGTTGTATCGCTCCTGTTATCACTGAGTAGGTTTGCCTGCCATTGATACTAGTAATGTACAGCAACAAGCTGTTGGCTGGCCAGTGTCTGTGTGTTGCTACTGTTACAGGACAGTGATGTAGCTGGTTAATACCAGTACTGTTACAGGACAGTGATGTAGCTGGTTAATACCAGTACTGTTACAGGACAGTGATGTAGCTGGTTAATACCAGTACTGTTACAGGACAGTGATGTAGCTGGTTAATACCAGTACTGTTACAGGACAGTGATGTAGCTGGTTAATACCAGTACTGTTACAGGACAGTGATGTAGCTGGTTAATACCAGTACTGTTACAGGACAGTGATGTAGCTGGTTAATACCAGTACTGTTACAGGACAGTGATGTAGCTGGTTAATACCAGTACTGTTACAGGACAGTGATGTAGCTGGTTAATACCAGTACTGTTACAGGACAGTGATGTAGCTGGTTAATACCAGTACTGTTACAGGACAGTGATGTAGCTGGTTAATACCAGTACTGTTACAGGACAGTGATGTAGCTGGTTAATACCAGTACTGTTACAGGACAGTGATGTAGCTGGTTAATACCAGTACTGTTACAGGACAGTGATGTAGCTGGTTAATACCAGTACTGTTACAGGACAGTGATGTAGCTGGTTAATACCAGTACTGTTACAGGACAGTGATGTAGCTGGTTAATACCAGTACTGTTACAGGACAGTGATGTAGCTGGTTAATACCAGTACTGTTACAGGACAGTAGTGTGGGATACTAAGTTACTCCAGCAGGTGGCGTGGTGGGGCCATGTTAGACACCAGGGTCAGCGTTAAAGCCAGGTGGCTACGGATGGAAAAGAGGCATCACAAAGCTTTGCTCTGTGTGTCTGTAAGGGGTGAGGGTAAAGTTTCCAGCTAGTTTGGGGAAAGAGAGAGAGAGAGAGAGAGAGAGAGAGAGAGAGAGAGAGAGAGAGAGAGAGAGAGAGAGAGAGAGAGAGAGACATAACCCTCTAACTCAGTGGAGGGCAACAAGCAGGCAGCCATTGTGAGAGTCAGACATGCCAGTTCACAACACCCCCTCCTTTAGTCACGGACAAGTGTTTGTGTGCCTCTCTCTCTCTCTTTCTCTCTCTCTGTCACTTCCCCACTCTAAGCTCTCACCCTCCCCTCTATCCATCTATCCATCTCTCTTACTTTCCCCGCCCCTCCTCTTCTCCTTCTCATCTAATCTCCTCTCTCTCTGTCTCTTTCTCTCTCTGTCTCTTTCTCTCTCTCTGTCTCTCTCTCTCTCTCTGTCTCTCTGTGTCTCTCTCTTTGTCTCTCTCTCTGTGTCTCTCTCTTTGTCTCTCTCTCTGTGTCTCTCTCTTTCTCTCTCTCTGTGTGTCTCTCTATTTGTGTCTCTCTCTGTGTCTCTCTCTCTGTCTGTCTCTGTCTCTCTCTCTCTGTGTCTCTCTCTTTGTCTCTCTCTCTGTCTCTCTCTGTCTCTCTCTCTCTTTCTCTCTCTCTGTCTCTCTCTGTGTCTCTCTCTTTGTCTCTCTCTCTGTCTCTCTCTGTCTCTCTCTCTCTGTCTGTCTCTCTGTCTCTCTCTCTCCCCTGCACCCCCTACACTATCTGATGATGGCTGGTCTTCAAACCCAGAGTGTACTAAAAGTCTGTCCATTTCAACAAGAACAGATAGCGACACCTCCCTCCATCCTCTCCTCCTATAGGGTCACCTTTGGGCCCTGGTTAAAAGTAGTGCACTATATAGAGACTAGGGGTTAGACCGTATGGGCCCTGGTTAAAAGTAGTGCACTATATAGAGACTAGGGTGCTATTTGAGATGCAGTATTTTCCTCTCTTCCTTTAAAAGGGAAAGTGAGTTTAGCTCAATGTATAAAACCAACTAATGATTTGATGCTTTTAACCACAATCTGTTCTTTAGAAGATTGACACAGTTACACCGGCTTTAAGAGACTATTTACTGAGAAAGGAGACCATTTTAAAAGGTATTATTGAATCTTTTAAAGCTGTAATACTTCTCCCTCTACCCTCTACCGTCTACCCTCTTCTAATGGGCCGTCAGTACATTGAACCTGCATAGAAGACCACTACAGTCAGTCTGCCTCTGAGCCCAGCGATGAGTGTTTAAAGATTCTGACCATGATACCTCACCTAACCAGGAGTCTAGAGCAGACAATGTGTGTGTGTGTGTGTGTGTGTGTCTCTATGCGTGTGTACTAAGTGTGTGTGTGTGTGTGTATTAACAATGGATTGGGGTAGGAGATGAGTAACGTGGGATGAGGGTTGTAAAGGTATTTTGCCGGTGTGACTAGTCTAAATAATGGGGAATGAGGGAATGATACAGCCCGATGACTCACACTAAATTCCACCGCTGCTCTGCCGTTCGCTACATACTTCAGTCTGAGACCGCCATCGTTGAAGTTGTTTGTGGTGATCAGGGACACGAGGGGTGTTGTACAAAACAAAGTCATAGTGATTGGACCGTCTCTAACCAATCAGAATGTCAAAGCCAATGTTCTGACACACGTAGTAAAGTAAGTAGCTTGTGGTGACCTGGCCTCCACAATCACCCGACCTTAACCCAATTGAGATGGGTTGGGATGAGTGAAGGAAAATCAGCCCAACAAGTGCTCAGCATATGTGGGAACTCCTTCAAGACTATGTGGAAAAACATTCTGAGGTATTTTATATTTTATTAGGATCCCCATTAGCTGTTGCAAAAGCAGCTGCTACTCTTCCTGGTGAAGCTGGTTGAGAGAATGCCAAGAGTGTGCAAAGCTGTCATCAAGGCAAAGGGTGGCTACTTTGAAGAATCTCAAATATAAAACATATTTTGATTTGTTTAACACTTTTTTGGTTACTACATGATTCCATATATGTTACATAACACTGACTGTGAATAGGGAAGCTATAACTCAGCCAGGGAATAACACTGACTGGGAATAGGGAAGCTATAACTCAGCCAGGGAATAACACTGACTGGGAATAGGGAAGCTATAACTCAGCCAGGGAATAACACTGACTGGGAATAGGGAAGCTATAACTCAGCCAGGGAATAACACTGACTGGGAATAGGGAAGCTATAACTCAGCCAGGGAATAACACTGACTGGGAATAGGGCAGGAAGGAAAGTTGAACTACTGGGGAGAAGAGAAGAGGGATTTAAAGGAAAAATGATTACCTCACTTTTATATTTAGGAGTCCATTGTGGAACGTAAAATGGTGCTAGTCAATGGAAGGCAGCAGGGTGTTTTTAAGAGAGAGGGAAGTGAGTGAGGAGGAGGAGAGGTGCATGGGAAAGGACGGGGGGGGGGGGGGGGGGGAGTTACGGAGAGGAGGTTGTTTGTGAATTGGTCTGATGTACTACAAGGCTACTTCTGTCAAGCAAATGAACTCTCCAGAACACAAACACACATTACATAACTATCAGAATAACTCGTAGATAATAACATACTCTCAGTATGTAATACTAATGTCATCTCAGTGGGTACTACTAATAGTACTCTCAGTGGTACTATAGTAACTCCATTAGTACTACTAATAGTACTCTCAGTAGTAATACTAATAGTACTCGCTTCGTAGGTAATTACTAAGTACTCCAGTAGGTCATATACTAAAGTCCTCTCAGTGGGTAATACTAAATACTTCTCAGTGGGTATACTCAATAGTACTCTCAGTAGGTAATACAATAGTACTCTCTAGTATAATGTACTCAGGGTAATACTAATAGTACTACTCAGTATGGTAATACCAATAAGTAATCTCAACGTAGGTACTACCAATAGTACTCTCATATCATACTAACAGTACTCTCAGCTAGGATATAATCATAGTACTCTCGTAGGTAATACTAATAGTACTTCTCAGTGGGTAATGACTAATAGTACTCTCAGTTAGGTAATACCAATAGTCTCTCAGTAGGTACTACCATATACTTCATCATTAGGTAATACTACTCAGTACTCCTCGTAGGTAATCCAATGTACTCTCAGTAAGGTACTACCAATATACCTCTCCAGTAAGGTACTTACCAATAGTACTCATCAGTAGGTCTACACAATAGTACTCTCAGTAGGTACTACCAATAGTACTCTCAGTAGGTAAAACTAATAGTACTGTCTCCAGTAGGTAATAATACTCTAGTAGGTAAAAATAGTACTCTCAGTAGGTATAACAATAGTACTCTCAGTAGGGTAATACTAATAGTACCTCTCATAGGTAATACTATGTACTCTAGTAATTAATACTGTACTCTCAGTAGGTAGCTACAAATAGTAAACTCTCGTAGGTATCTAATAAGTCCTACTCTCAGTAGGTAATACTAATAGTACTCTCTAGTAGGTACTACCAATAGTACTCTCAGTAGTGTACTACAATAGTAACTCTCAGTAGGTATACTAATAGTACTCTCAGTGGGTAATACTATAGTACTCTCAGTAGGTAATACCATAGTACTCGCAGTAGTACTTACACTAAAATGTACTCTCAGTAGGTACTACTCAATAGTACTCTCTAGTAGGTAATACTAATAGTAACTCTCAATTAGGTAATAACAATAGTACTCTCGTAGTACTAACATAGTACTCTCAGTAGGTAATACTAATAGTACTCTCAGTAGGTAATATACTAAATTACCTCAGTAGGTAATACCAATATACTCTCAGTAGGTCTACTCAATATACTCGAGTAGGTACTACCAATATTACTCCTCAGTAGGTAAATACTAAGTATACCTCTCAGTAGGTATCTAATAATAGTAACGCTCGTAGGTAATATACTATTACTCTCGGTAGGTAATACCATAGTACTCTCAAGGTAATACTAATAGTAACTCTCCAGTAGGTATACTAATAGTACTCCTCAGTGTTAATACTAACACGTACTCATCATAGGTAATACTATAGATACTACTCAGTAGGTAATACTAATAGTACTCTCTCAGTGTGTTACTAATAGTAACTCCCCTCGGTAGGAGGTAATACTAATAAGTATTCTAGTACTAGTCTCTCGGTCGGTAATACCAATAGTACTCATCAGTAGTAAATAGTAATCTGTCGTAACAATTAGTACTCAAAGTACTCTCAGTAGGTACTACCTAGTACTTATCTCCAGTAGGTAACTACAATAGTACTTTTCATTATGTAAACTCCATTCTGCGTCCCAGTAGGTAAATCTAATAGTAACTCTCAGTAGTTAATATCCCATAGTACTCTCAGTAGGTAAAATACTAATAGTACTCTTCCAGTAGGTAATACTAATCAGTACTCCTAGTCGGTATACTATGAGTATCTCATCAGTGTGTATACTAATAGTACTCTTCGGTAGGTAATACATATATTCTCTCGTAGGTATACCAATGTCTCCTCAGTAGGTAATTACCTATAGTAATTCTCAGTGTGTATCTAATACTCGTAGTAATCTCATGTATGCTAATCCATTCCTCCGTAGGTATACCAACAGGTACGTTCTCCAGTGGTAATACTATATAGTTCACTCTCAGTGTTGTAATACAATAGTACTGCTCACGTAGTCTCCTCATATATAATAGTACTCTCAGTGTGTAATATCAAATAGTAACTCTCAGTATGTAATACTAATAGTAACTCCTCATAGGTAATACAACATAGTACTCAGTAGGTATACAAATAGTACTCTCATTAGGTAATACCATAGTACTCTCAGTAGTGTAATACTACTATTACTCTCAGGTCAGGTTACTACTAATAGTACTCGCAGTTGGTATAGAACAGTACTCTCAGTGTAATACCACTAGTACTCTCAGTAGGTAATACTAATAGTACTCTCATTAGGGTAATACCTAATAGATACTCTCAGTAGGGTAATACTACTAGTACTCTCATAGGTTAAATAGTACTCTTAGTAATCGTAACTCTCACGTAGGTAATACTAATAGTCTCTCATGTAATGACTAACAGTACTCTCAGTAGGTAATACTGACTCCATGTACTTAATACTCAGTAGGTATACATATTACTCTCGTAGGTAATACTAATAGTAACTCTCAGTAGGTAATACTAATAGTACTCTCAGTAGGTAATAATCTCAGTGTATACTACCCGTAGGTAACATGTACTCCCAGTAGGTAATCTATAGTACTAGTATTACAAGTACTCTCGGTAGGTAATACTAATAGTACTCTCATGTGTAAATACTAATAGTACTCTCGGAGGCTAATACCACATAGTACTCTCAGTATGGTAGTACTCAATATTACTCGTAAGGGGAGGTACTACACATAGTACTCTCAGTATGTGGGTAATACTAATAGTACTCTCGGTAGGTAATACTATAGTATCTCATTAGTAATCCACTGTACTCCAGTGTAATATCACAATAGTAACTCCGTAGTAATAGCTGGGGAGAGTATCTATGAATATAGTAGTCTCATGTGTAATCTAATAGTACTCTCGGTAGGTATACATAGTACTCTCAGTAGGTAATACTAAATAGTATCTCAGTGGTGTAATCCACATAGTACTCTCAGTATAATACTAATAGTACTCTCAGGGTAATACAAAGTACTCTCAGTAGGTAATACTAATAGTACTCTCAGTAGGTTAAACAAATATACTCTCAGTAGGTAATACTATAGTACTCTCGTAGGTATACTAATAGTACTCTCAGTAGATAATAATAGTACTCTCAGTTAGGTAATAAAATAGTACTCTCAGTGGAATACCAATAGTATCTCAGTGATTTGCTCCGGTAATACTTGTCTGAGGTAAACATAGTTACTCTCGTAGTAACAGCCGTAGGTCTAATCCGTCATACATAGTACTCTCAGTAGGTTCTAATAGACCCAATATATTATATTGTAGCTACCTGTCTCAGTAAGGTAATACCCATAGTACTCTCATAGGTGATACTAATAGTATGCTCAGTGTGTAATACTAAATAGTACTCATCGTAGGTAATACCTAAATAGTACTCTCAGTAGGTTAATACAATAGTACTCTTCAGTAGGTAATACAAATAGTACTCTCAGTAGGTAATCAAAATAGTACTCTCAGTAAGTGTAATACTAATCGTACTCTCAGTAGGTAATACAATAGTACTCTCAGTAGGTAATACTAATATACCCTATGATCTATGTTCTCTCAGTAGGTAATCAATAGTACTCTCAGTAGTAAACTAATACCTCATTGTAATACCAGACTATAGGTATACTAGACTCTCAGTAGAACAATGTCTCATAGGACTATAGTACTCTCAGTAGGTAATACTCATAGTACTCTCAGTAGGTAATACTAATAGTACTCTCAGTAGTCTATAACAATACTCTCAGTAGTAATAACATAGTACTCTCAGTAGGTAATACTCAAGTAGGATTCTCAGTGGTTAATACTAATAGTACTCCTCAGTAGTAATACATAAGTATCTCAGTAGTAATACCAATTGTACTCTCGATAGGTATACTAATAGTAACTCAGTGTGTAATACTAATAGTACTCTCGTGTATAATGCTCACACGGTAATACTAATAGTCTCTTCAGTAGGTAAATAATACCTAACGATACCCTACTCCAGTAGGTAATACTAATATACTCTCAGTGTGTAATACTAATAGTCACTCTCAGTAGGGTAATACAAATAGTAACTTCTCAGTAGGTTAATACTAATAGTACCTCTCGTAGGTAATACTAATAGTACTCTCAGTAGGTAATACAACAGTACTCCAGTAGGTAATACTAAGAGTAACTCTCATCGTGTAGACCAAAGTACTCTCAGTAGGTAATACTAATAGTACTCTCAGTTAGGTAATACTATAGTACTCTCAGTAGGTATACTAATAGTACTCTCAGTAGGTAATACCAAAGGTACTCTCAGTAGGTAATACTAATAAGTACTCTCAGTAGGACCAGTCTCGTAGAATACTAATAGTACTCTCAGGTAGGTAATCCTAGATAGTCAATCTCAGTAGGTAATACTAATAGTACTCTCAGTATACCAATAGATACCAGTAGTCAACTAGACTCCATAGTAATCTAGTACTCTATAAGTACTTATGACTCTCAGTAGTATTAAGTACACTCTCAGTATCAGTACTTCTAGGTACCAATAGTCAGTAAGTAATTAATCGTATCTCATGTTAAACGTACTCTCGTAGGTAATACAATAGTACTCTCGTGTGTAATACAATAGTACTCTCATAGTAATACTAATTACTCTCATGGTGTAAACATAGTACTCTCTAGTAGGTAATAACTAATCAGTACTCTCCAGTAGGTAATACCAATAGTACTCTCATTAGGTATACAAATAGTACTCTCGATTAGGTAATACTAATAGTACTCTCAGTAGGTAATCTAATAGTACTCTCAATTAGGTATAACAATACCCAGAGTAACACGGTACTCTCATTAGGTAACTAATACCATAGTAACCTGACCTAGTAGGTAATACTAATTAGTACTCTCGTAGTAATACTAATAGTACTCCCCTCGTAGGTATACACTAGTACTCTCAGTAGGTATAACTATACTCTCATTAGTAATACATACTCAGGTAGGCTATCTAATAGTCTCTCGTAGGTAATACTATAGTACTCTCATGTATGGTAGACAGTACTCTAAGTATACGATGCTCAGTGGTAATACCAACAGTACTCTCAGTAGGTAATACTAATAGTCTCGCAGTGGGTAATACTAATATGACTCTCATAGGTAATACCTATATACTCTCCGTAGGTAATACTATTAGTACTCTCTAGGTAATACCAACAGTACTCTCATTAGTATACTAATATTACTCTCAGTAGGTAATACTAAATAGTACTCTCAGTAGGTAATACTAATAGTACTCACCCCCCCATCAGTAGGTATACTATAGTGACGCTCATGGTATACAAACGTAATCTCAGTAGTGTATACTAATAGTACTCTCCAGTGTGTAATACTAATAGTACTCTCGTGTAATAGAAGTAGGATACTAAAGATACTCTCAGTAGGTAATACTAATAGTATCTCAGTATGTAATACTAATTACTCTCGAGTAGGTAATACTATTCCTCGAGACTTCTCCAGTAGGTAAATACTAATAGTACTCTCAGTAGTAATACTAATGTACTCTCGGTATGGTACTACTCTAATAGTACTCTCAGTATGTTACTAATAGTACTCTCAGTAGTAATACCAATATTACCTCTCAGTAGGTAGCCACCAATGGTACTCTCAGTAGGTAATACTACATGAGTACTCTCAGTAGAATTAATACTAACGTACTCTTCAGAGGTAATACTAATAGTACTTCACAGTAGGTAACCAATAGACTCTCGGTAGGTAATACCAACACTAACTCTCCGTGGGTATACTAATAGTCCTCGTAGGTAATACCAACCACTACTCTCAGTGGGTAATACTAATAGTACTCTCGGTAGGTAATACAAATAGTACCTCCTCGATAGTAATACTAAAGTACTCTCATGTAGGTAATACTAATAGTACTCTCAGTAGGTAAATACTAATAGTACTCTCAGTAGGTAATACTAATAGTACTCTCAGTAGGTAATACTGAGAGTCTATTAGTATTACCTACTGATAGTACTATTAGTATTACCTACTGAGAGTACTATTAGTATTACTACTGAGAGTACTATTAGTATTACCTACTGAGAGTACTATTAGTATTACCTACTGAGAGTACTATTAGTATTACCTACTGAGAGTACTATTTGTATTACCTACCGAGAGTACTATTAGTATTACCCACTGAGAGTAGTGTTGGTATTACCTACCGAGAGTACTATTAGTATTACCCACGGAGAGTAGTGTTGGTATTACCTACCGAGAGTACTATTGGTATTACCTACTGAGAGTACTATTAGTATTACCTACTGAGAGTACTGTTAGTATTATCTACTGAGAGTACTATTAGTATTACCTACTGAGAGTACCATTGGTGTTACCTACTGAGAGTAATATTGGTATTACCTACTGAGAGTACTATTAGTATTACCTACTGAGAGTACTATTAGTATTACCTACCGAGAGTACTATTAGTATTACCTACTGAGAGTACTATTAGTATTACCTACTGAGAGTACTATTAGTATTACCTACCGAGAGTACTATTAGTATTACCTACTGAGAGTACTATTAGTATTACCTACTGAGAGTACTATTAGTATTACCTACTGAGAGTACTATTTGTATTACCTACCGAGAGTACTATTAGTATTACACACTGAGAGTACTATTAGTATTACCTACTGAGAGTACTGTTGGTATTACCTACTGAGCGTACTATTAGTATTACCTACTGAGAGTACTATTAGTATTACCTACTGAGAGTACTATTAGTATTACCTACTGAGAGTACTATTAGTATTACCTACTGAGAGTACTGTTGGTATTACCTACTGAGAGTACTAATAGTATTACCTACTGAGAGTACTATTAGTATTACCTACTGAGAGTACTATTAGTATTACCCACTGCGAGTACTATTAGTATTACCTACTGAGAGTACTGTTGGTATTACACACTGAGAGTACTATTCGTATTACCTACTGAGAGTACTATTGGTATTACCTACCGAGAGTACTATTAGTATTACCTACTGAGAGTACTATTAGTATTACCTACTGAGAGTACTATTGGTATTACCTACTGAGAGTACTATTAGTATTACCTACTGAGAGTACTATTAGTATTACCTACTGAGAGTACTATTGGTATTACCTACTGAGAGTACTATTAGTATTACTTACTGAGAGTACTATGTATTTACCTACTGAGAGTACTGTTGGTATTACCTACTGAGAGTACTATTAGTATTACCTACTGAGAGTACTATTGTATTACCTACTGAGAGTACTATTTGTATTACCTACTAGAGTACTATTGTATTACCTACTGAGAGTACTATTAGTATTACCTACTGAGAGTACTATTTGTATTACACACTGAGAGTACTATTAGTATTACCTACTGAGAGTACTATTTGTATTACACACTGAGAGTACTATTGGTATTACCTACTGAGAGTACTATTAGTATTACACACTGAGAATACTATTAGTATTACTTACTGAGAGTACTATTGGTATTACCTACTGAGAGTACTATTGGTATTAGCTACTGAGAGTACTATTAGTATTACCTACTGAGAGTACTATTAGTATTACCTACTGAGAGTACTATTAGTATTACCTACTGAGAGTACTTTTAGTATTACCTACTGAGAGTACTATTGGTATATCTACCGAGAGTACTATTAGTATTACCTATGAGAGTACTATTAGTATTACCTACTGAGAGTACTATTAGTATACCTACTGAGAGTACTGTTGGTATTACCTACTGAGAGTACTATTAGTATTACCTACTGAGAGTACTGTTGGTATTACCTACTGAGAGTACTATTAGTATTACCTACTGAGAGTACTATTAGTATTACCTACTGAGAGTACTATTTGTATTACCTACTGAGAGTACTATTAGTATTACACACTGAGAGTACTATTAGTATTACCTACTGAGAGTACTGTTGGTATTACCTACTGAGAGTACTATTAGTATTACCTACTGAGAGTACTATTAGTATTACCTACTGAGAGTACTATTTGTATTACCTACTGAGAGTACTATTAGTATTACACACAGAGTACTATTAGTATTACCTACTGAGAGTACTGTTGGTATTACCTACTGAGAGTACTATTAGTATTACCTACCGAGAGTACTATTAGTATTACACACTGAGAATACTATTAGTATTACTTACTGAGAGTACTATTGGTATTACCTACTGAGAGTACTATTGGTATTACCTACTGAGAGTACTATAGTATTACCTACTGAGAGTACTATTAGTTTACCTACTGAGAGTACTATTAGTATTACCTACTGAGAGTACTATTAGTATTACCTACTGAGAGTACTATTAGTATTACCTACTGAGAGTACTATTGGTATTACCTACTGAGAGTACTATTAGTATTACCTACTGAGAGTACTATTGGTATTACCTACTGAGAGTACTATTAGTATTACCTACTGAGAGTACTATTAGTATTACCTACTGAGAGTACTATTAGTATTACCTACTGAGAGTACTATTAGTATTACCTACTGAGAGTACTATTTGTATTACCTACTGAGAGTACTATTTGTATTACCTACTGAGAGTACTATTAGTATTACCTACTGAGAGTACTATTAGTATTACCTACCGAGAGTACTATTAGTATTACACACTGAGAATACTATTAGTATTACCTACTGAGAGTACTATTGGTATTACCTACTGAGAGTACTATTGGTATTAGCTACTGAGAGTACTATTAGTATTACCTACTGAGAGTACTATTAGTATTACCTACTGAGAGTACTATTGGTATTACCGACTGAGAGTACTATTATTATTACCTACTGAGAGTACTATTGGTATTATCTACCGAGAGTACTATTAGTATTACCTACCGAGAGTACTATTAGTATTACCTACTGAGAGTACTATTAGTATTACCTACTGAGAGTACTATTAGTATTACCTACTGAGAGTACTATTGTTATTACCTACTGAGAGTACTATTAGTATTACCTACTGAGAGTACTATTAGTATTACCTACTGAGAGTACTATTTGTATTACCTACTGAGAGTACTATTTGTATTACCTACTGAGAGTACTATTAGTATTACCTACTGAGAGTACTATTTGTATTACACACTGAGAGTACTATTAGTATTACCTACTGAGAGTACTATTTGTATTACACACTGAGAGTACTATTAGTATTACCTACTGAGAGTACTATTAGTATTACCTACCGAGAGTACTATTAGTATTACACACTGAGAATACTATTAGTATTACCTACCGAGAGTACTATTGATATTACCTACTGAGAGTACTATTGGTATTAGCTACTGAGAGTACTATTAGTATTACCTACTGAGAGTACTATTAGTATTACCTACTGAGAGTACTATTGGTATTACCTACTGAGAGTACTATTAGTATTACCTACTGAGAGTACTATTGGTATTACCTACCGAGAGTACTATTAGTATTACACACTGAGAGTACTATTAGTATTACCTACCGAGAGTACTATTAGTATTACCTACTGAGAGTACTATTAGTATTACCTACTGAGAGTACTATTAGTATTACCTACTGAGAGTACTATTAGTATTACCTACTGAGAGTACTATTAGTATTACCTACTGAGAGTACTGTTCGTATTACCTACTGAGAGTACTATTAGTATTACCTACTGAGAGTACTATTAGTATTACCTACTGAGAGTACTATTGGTATTACCTACTGAGAGTACTATTAGTATTACCTACTGAGAGTACTATTAGTATTACCTACTGAGAGTACTATTAGTATTACCTACTGAGAGTACTATTGGTATTACCTACTGAAGTACTGTTCGTATTACCTACTGAGAGTACTATTAGTATTACCTACTGAGAGTACTATTAGTATTACCTACTGAGAGTACTATTGGTATTACCTACTGAGAGTACTATTTGTATTACCTACTGAGAGTACTATTTGTATTACCTACTGAGAGTACTATTAGTATTACCTACTGAGAGTACTATTTGAATTACACACTGAGAGTACTATTAGTATTACCTACTGAGAGTACTATTTGTATTACACACTGAGAGTACTATTAGTATTACCTACTGAGAGTACTGTTGGTATTACCTACGGAGAGTACTATTAGTATTACCTACCGAGAGTACTATTAGTATTACCACCTGAGATACTATTATTATTACCTACTGAGAGTACTATTGGTATTACCTACCGAGAGTACTATTAGTATTACCTACCGAGAGTACTATTAGTATTACACACTAGAAGTACTATTAGTATTACCTACTGAAGTACTATTAGTATTACCTACTAGAGTACTATTAGTATTACCTACTGAGAGTACTATTGTTATTACCTACTGAAGTACTATTAGTATTACCTACTGGGAGTACTATTGGTATTACCTACTGAGAGTACTATATTAGTATTACTACTGAGAGTACTATTGGTATTACCTACTGAGAGTACTATTAGTATTACCTACTGAGAGTACTATTGGTATTACCTACCGAGAGTACTATTAGTATTACCTACCGAGAGTACTATTAGTATTACACACTGAGAGTACTATTAGTATTACCTACTGAGAGTACTATTAGTATTACCTACTGAGAGTACTATTAGTATTACCTACTGAGAGTACTATTAGTATTACCTACTGAGAGTACTATTGGTATTACCTACCGAGAGTACTATTAGTATTACCTACCGAGAGTACTATTAGTATTACCTACTGAGAGTACTATTAGTATTACCTACTGAGAGTAATATTGGTAGTACCTACTGAGAGTACTATTGGTAGTACCTACTGAGAGTACTATTGGTATTACCTACTGAGAGTACTATTAGTATTACCTACTGAGAGTACTATTAGTATTACCTACTGAGAGTACTATTGGTAGTACCTACTGAGAGTACTATTGGTATTACCTACTGAGAGTACTATTAGTATTACCTACTGAGAGTACTATTGGTAGTACCTACTGAGAGTACTATTGGTAGTACCTACTGAGAGTACTATTGGTATTACCTACTGAGAGTACTATTAGTATTCCCACTAGAGTACTATAGTATACCTACTGAGAGTACTATTGGTAGTACCTACTGAGAGTACTATTGTATTACCTACTGAGAGTACTATTAGTATTACCTACTGAGAGTACTATTAGTATTACCTACTGAGAGTACTATTGGTATTACCTACTGAGAGTACTATTAGTATTACCTACTGAGAGTACTATTAGTATTACCTACTGAGAGTACTATTAGTATTACCCACTGAGAGTACTATTAGTATTACCTACTGAGAGTACTATTAGTATTACCTACTGAGAGTACTATTAGTATTACCTACTGAGAGTACTATTGGTATTACCTACTGAGAGTACTATTGGTAGTACCTACTGAGAGTACTATTGGTAGTACCTACTGAGAGTACTATTGGTAGTACCTACTGAGAGTACTATTGGTATTACCTACTGAGAGTACTATTAGTATTACCTACTGAGAGTACTATTGGTAGTACCTACTGAGAGTACTATTGGTATTACCTACTGAGAGTACTATTAGTATTACCTACTGAGAGTACTATTAGTATTACTACTGAGAGTACTATTGTATTACCTACTGAGAGTACTGTTAGTATTACCTACTGAGAGTACTATTGGTAGTACCTACTGAGAGTACTATTGGTATTACCTACTGAGAGTACTATTAGTATTACCCACTGAGAGTACTATTAGTATTACCTACTGAGAGTACTATTGGTATTACCTACTGAGAGTACTATTAGTATTACCCACTGAGAGTACTATTAGTATTACCTACTGAGAGTACTGTTAGTATTACCTACTGAGAGTACTATTAGTATTACCTACTGAGAGTACTATTAGTATTACCTACTGAGAGTACTATTGGTAGTACCTACTGAGAGTACTATTAGTATTACCTACTGAGAGTACTATTAGTATTACCTACTGAGAGTACTGTTATCTACTGATGTCTTATAGTATGTATCTGTGTGTTTGTGTTCATGTGAGATGTTCATTGCTGACAGTAGTCTTGTAGTACATCAGCCAATTCACACACCCAACCTCCCTCTCCGTACTCCCCCCCACCCCCCCCCCCCCCGTCCTTTCCCATGCACCTCTCCTCCTCCTCACTCACTTCCCTCTCTCTTAAAACACCCTGCTGCCTTCCATTGACTAGCACCATTTTACGTTCCGCAATGGATTCCTAAATATAAAAGTGAGGTAATCATTTTTTTAATCCCTCTTCTCTTCTCCCCAGTAGTTCAACTTTCCTTCCTGCCCTATTCCCAGTCAGTGTTATTCCCTGGCTGAGTTATAGCTTCCCTATTCCCAGTCAGTGTTATTCCTGGCTGAGTTTAGCTTCCCTATTCCCAGTCAGTGTTATTCCCTGGCTGAGTTATAGCTTCCCTATTCCCAGTCAGTGTTATTCCCTGGCTGAGTTATAGCTTCCCTATTCCCAGTCAGTGTTATTCCCTGGCTGAGTTATAGCTTCCCTATTCACAGTCAGTGTTATGTAACATATATGGAATCATGTAGTAACCAAAAAAGTGTTAAACAAATCAAAATATGTTTTATATTTGAGATTCTTCAAAGTAGCCACCCTTTGCCTTGATACAGCTTTGCACACTCTTGGCATTCTCTCAACCAGCTTCACCAGGAAGAGTAGCAGCTGCTTTTGCAACAGCTAATGGGATCCTAATAAAATATAAAATACCTCAGAATGTTTTTCCACATAGTCTTGAAGGAGTTCCCACATATGCTGAGCACTTGTTGGGCTGATTTTCCTTCACTCTCCCAACCCATCTCAATTGGTTAAGGTCGGGTGATGTGGAGGCCAGGTCACCACAAGCTACTTACTTTACTACGTGTGTCAGAACATTGGCTTTGACATTCTGATTGGTTAGAGACGGTCCAATCACTATGACTTTGTTTTGTACAACACCCCTCTGGTCCCTGATCACCACAAACAACTTCAACGATGGCGGTCTCAGACTGAAGTATGTAGCGAACGGCAGAGCAGCGGTGGAATTTAGTGTGAGTCATCGGGCTGTATCATTCCCTCATTCCCCATTATTTAGACTAGTCACACCGGCAAAATACCTTTACAACCCTCATCCCACGTTACTCATCTCCTACCCCAATCCATTGTTAATACACACACACACACACTTAGTACACACGCATAGAGACACACACACCACACACACACACATTGTCTGCTCTAGACTCCTAGTTAGATGAGGTATCAGGGTCATAATCCTTAAAACACTTATCGCTGGGCTCAGAGGCAGACTGACTGTAGTGGTCTTCTATGCAGGTTCAATGTACTGACGGCCCATTAGAAGAGGGTAGACGGTAGAGGGTAGAGGGAGAAGTATTACAGCTTTAAAAGATTCAATAATACCTTTTAAAATGGTCTCCTTTCTCAGTAAATAGTCTCTTAAAGCCGGTGTAACTGTGTCAATCTTCTAAAGAACAGATTGTGGTTAAAAGCATCAAATCATTAGTTGGTTTTATACATTGAGCTAAACTCACTTTCCCTTTTAAAGGAAGAGAGGAAAATACTGCATCTCAAATAGCACCCTAGTCCCTATATAGTGCACTACTATTAACCAGGGCCCAAAGGGTCTAACCCCTAGTCCCTATATAGTGCACTACTTTTAACCAGGGCCCAAAGGTGACCCTATAGGAGGAGAGGATGGAGGGAGGTGTCGCTATCTGTTCTTGTTGAAATGGACAGACTTTTAGTACACTCTGGGTTTGAAGACCAGCCATCATCAGATAGTGTAGGGGGTGCAGGGGAGAGAGAGACAGAGAGACAGCAGAGAGAGAGAGACAGAGAGAGACAGAGAGAGAGACAAAGAGAGAGACACAAGAGAGACAGAGAGAGAGAAAGAGAGAGAGAGACAGAGAGAGACAGAGAGAGAGACAAAGAGAGAGACACAGAGAGAGAGAGACAGAGACAGACAGAGAGAGAGACAACGAGAGAGACACAAATAGAGAGACACAAGAGAGAGAGAAAGAGAGAGACACAGAGAGAGAGACAAAGAGAGAGACACAGAGAGAGAGACAAAGAGAGAGACACAGAGAGACAGAGAGAGAGAGAGAGACAGAGAGAGAGAAAGAGACAGAGAGAGAAAGAGACAGAGAGAGAGGAGATGAGATGAGAAGGAGAAGAGGAGGGCGGGGAAAGTAAGAGAGATGGATAGATGGATAAGGGGAGGGTGAGAGCTTAGAGTGGGGAAGTGACAGAGAGAGAGAAAGAGAGAGAGAGAGGCACACAAACACTTGTCCGGGACTAAAGGAGGGGTGTTGTGAACTGGCATGTCTGACTCTCACAATGGCTGCCTGCTTGTTGCCCTCCACTGAGTTAGAGGGTTATGTCTCTCTCTCTCTCTCTCTCTCTCTCTCTCTCTCTCTCTCTCTCTCTCTCTCTCTCTCTCTCTCTCTCCTCTCTCTTTCCCCAAACTAGCTGGAAACTTTACCCTCACCCTTACAGACACACAGAGCAAAGCTTTGTGATGCCTCTTTTCCATCCGTAGCCACCTGGCTTTAACGCTGACCCTGGTGTCTAACATGGCCCCACCACGCCACTGCTGGAGTAACTTAGTATCCCAACTACTGTCCTGTAACGTACTGGTATTAACCAGCTACATCACTGTCCTGTAACAGTACTGGTATTAACCAGCTACATCACTGTCCTGTAACAGTACTGGTATTAACCAGCTACATCACTGTCCTGTAACAGTACTGGTATTAACCAGCTACATCACTGTCCTGTAACAGTACTGGTATTAACCAGCTACATCACTGTCCTGTAACAGTACTGGTATTAACCAGCTACATCACTGTCCTGTAACAGTATGGTATTAACCAGCTACATCACTGTCCTGTAACAGTACTGGTATTAACCAGCTACATCACTGTCCTGTACAGTACTGGTATTAACCAGCTACATCACTGTCCTGTAACAGTACTGGTATTAACCAGCTACATCACTGTCCGTAACAGTACTGGTATTAACCAGCTACATCACTGTCCTGTAACAGTACTGGTATTAACCAGCTACATCCCTGTCCTGTAACAGTACTGGTATTAACCAGCACATCACTGTCCTGTAACAGTACTGGTATTAACCAGCACATCACTGTCCTGTAACAGTACTGGTATTAACCAGCTACATCACTGTCCTGTAACAGTACTGGTATTAACCAGCTACATCACTGTCCTGTAACAGTACTGGTATTAACCAGCTACATCACTGTCCTGTAACAGTAGCAACACACAGACACTGGCCAGCCAACAGCTTGTTGCTGTACATTACTAGTATCAATGGCAGGCAACCTACTCATGATAACAGGAGCGATACAACATGACTTCTCAGGTCTAAGAAAGAGACAGATCAGACCTGTTAGGCTCAAGTCAATTCATCATCTAAACAGGCCAAGCTATAAACCCTGGAGAGGTTTAAAGTCCCTTTATATGAGCCTGTCCTCTGACTTTACACAGCACACACACACACACACACACACACACACACACACACACACACACACACACACACACACACACACAACACACACACACACACCACACACACACCACACCACACACCACACCACACACACACACACACGGTCTGCCTGGATGAGATTTGAGTGAGTTAGGGTCAGACTGTGACGGATGATGGAAAGAGCATATTCTCCCTAATCGTTGTTGTAATCTGGTCTACTTTATGATGCTGAAACAACTCATGAAACATGGAAATCATGGCTAATAGCCCTCCTTCTTTATAAGACATCTGACACTGTTCTCCCTGCCAGTAATCAGGACTGAACAGCTGTGGAGAGGGGGAGAGGGGATGAGAGGGGATGAGACAGGGAAGGGGATGAGACGGGGAGAGGGGATGAGACGGGGAGAGGGGGATGAGACGGGGAGAGGGGGATGAGACGGGGAGAGGGGGATGAGACGGGAGAGGGGGATGAGACAGGGAGAGGGGATGAGATAGGGAGAGGGGATGAGACGGGGATGAGCGGGGAGAGGGGATGAGAGGGGAATGAGACAGGGAGAGGGGGATGAGACAGGGAGAGGGGGATGAGAGGGGGAGAGGGGAGAGGAGGATGAGAGGGGGAGAGAAAAGGCAAGCGCTGAGAAAGACAAGCTAGCTAGCTTGTTAGCGCTGATGGATCAGCCTTACGATTATGACTTCATAATGAACAGCCAACCGCTGTCTGTTAATGTCAATCCTTTGTCCACAGCGCTGGAGATTCGATAGTCCGGTGTCCCATTGTGACGTAGCTACACGGCTCTGGCTCACCGTCCGCTGGGGACGCGCCTCCCCCCTAATTCCAAAAACAAACGCGTCGCCGTTTACTCGTCCTCTGCTCATTTCATGGGGTGACAGTTGAGAAAATTGAGCTACGTTGAGAATTTGGGGGAAAAAATTATAATAAATATGAACTCTTAACGTTCCGGTGTTCTAGAACACTGCTGTGCGTATGAATTTACGTTTTGGACTACGATGGACGCTTTACTCTGTCAGTCAGACTGCACTGGGAGTACAGGCCCGAGGCCGTTGGGATGTGCTGGGCAAGATGGAGTCATCCCCCACGAAAAACACTCACGTAAACTTTTATGGACACAAACATCTTACATTTTTTGTCGATATAAAATTCACACATTTACAATTCATATTCACATTTATAATCACAAGTTGAATTCTTATTATATAACACTTGTTAAGATTACACACTCACACACACAAACACACACACTAGTAATGCGTGTGTAGACTTCTACCACAGTTGTAAGTTGTATCAACCGGGCAGGTCGGTTTAGGGTCATGAAATATATGTGTAGATGAAGGGTGGGTGAGTGGCGGACGGGTTAAATAAATTAGCATTTATAGGCTACATTGAGGTTTTTTCTTTCATTTTTGTATTAGTGGCTAAGCTAAAGCTTTAGGGCTGTATGAGTACCAAATAGCCTACACGCCAATCGCCAAAGCTTTTGGGAACGGGTAGAAAACGTTCATGTCGATCCACGGATGTAAAAAAAGGACAATGTCGGAGTTTAATTCAATAACAGAACATTTAACTCAGGAAAGGATAAATATGATTTATTTCTTTCAGCATCTTGAGAGAATGTGAATGTGTAGTTAGGGACCGTCTGTAGAGTGCTTTCTTCACCAACTCATAAAAATATATCGTTTTTAGCCACGTGAAATATGTATCCAAGCTGAACTGAAACAGAAACATTTGAGTCGTTTTCTCAGAAACATGTTGGGTCGTTTTCACAGAAACATGTTGGGTCGTTTTCTCAGAAACATGTTGGGTCGTTTTCACAGAAACATGTTGGGTCGTTTTCACAGAAACATGTTGGGTCGTTTCACAGAAACATGTTGGTCGTTTTCACAGAAACATGTTGGGTCGTTTTCACAGAAACATGTTGGGTCGTTTCACAGAACATGGTCGTTTTCACAGAAACTGTTGGGTCGTTTTCTCAGCTTTCTATTTCCTTGCAACCGGTCGAACTGATGTCATTTTGAATGTTGCACAGAATATCTTTCCATTTTTTTTTTTTTTTTTTTGTTATTGCATTTTCCTCCCCGGTCCCTAAACATCTATGCTCTGTGAAAGAACAGAGAAATCTTTACCGATGCATTCATTCTATTGATTTACAACATTCTTCTAGGGGGGGGGGGGGGTATAATGACAGAAGAGAAGCTGCATGTATCTAATTATAGACAAGTTGACGAACAAATAGCCTCGCAAAATGTTTAAAATTATAAGCAGAAACACATCTAAATCAGCCAACAATTATAAGGCTGCATCTCCCTTATCAAAGAATCGTTCTGTTATCTGACTGTAGCCTACATCGTATGTTTTCTACATAGCTGGCTTGTGGTTGGCGGCAGAGCCTCAGATTGCACTTTATCACATATAGTCACGGTTATTATTATTATTCATGGGTTATTAGGATTGCGGGCGGGTGAACAAACAGCTGACCCCGCACCACTAACACACACACCACACACACACACACACACACACACACACACACACACACACACACACACACACACACACACACCACACACACTAACACACACTAGCACAAACATGCACAAAGTCACTTTCCTGTAATGGCATGTGTGTTTTGTGTGTCAGCGGCAAGCTCCTTGACTTGCACAGCATCCTGCCCAACCTCCTTATCCTACGCTCCTCCTCTCCTCCCCTCCTTTTCCTCCTCCTCTCCTCTTCAAGACAGCTCAGCATTGAAATAGCTCCTCTCTTATAATTGAATTAGCATTTAAAGATGCTACATCTGCACATCAAAATTGTTAGCAGCTGTGCTACACTGAGGCTGCCTGACGAAGCTGGGGCTGGGCAGCGAGAGAGTCTGGTGTAAGAGGGAAAGAGAGAAGAAAATGAGAAATGAAGCAAGAGAGAGAGAGGGAGCTAGTGAGAAACAGAAAAAAGGAAAGACAGAAAGAGATGAGAACAGAGAGAGAGAGAGAGAGTGAGGCTTCTGAGCCTGAGAACAATGATCCCTGCTTGGCACGAACCAGACAGAACAGAACAGCTCTTTAGCCAAATTAAACGTCCTGCTTTTTCTCTGTCCGTCCAGCCAAACACACGAGCCAGACCGCCAACCAGGAAATTTAGTGTAACACTTGACCCTTCAAAGCCTTGACCTCTTATAAATACATCTGCATCCAAATGTCCCCCTACTCCATTTATAGTGCACTACGTTTACCAGGGCCATACCCTATTCCTCCCTACGTAGTGCAGCTTCTACGGACAGATGGAGAGACGTCATTTGTTCCAACCATTTAGCAGCGTGTAAACTATTGTAAACTATTCAAAAATATTGTAAACTATTCTAAACTGTTCTAAACTATTATAAACTATTATAAAGTATTCTAAACTATAT
>NC_052309.1:8724086-8780933 GCF_016432855.1 Salvelinus namaycush | reverse complement strand
ATAGGACTAAATAGATTGTATAATCGATATCACTCCTTACCCCACTCCATTCTGACTAGACTAATAGAGGTATAGTATCACCCCTCACTGACAGACTAATAGATGTATAGTATCACCCCTCACTGACAGACTAATAGATGTATAGTATCACCCCTCACTGACTAGACTAATAGATGTATAGTATCACCCCTCACTGACTAGACTAATAGATGTATAGTAACACCCTCACTGACAGACTAATAGATGTATAGTATCACCCCTCACTGACAGACTAATAGATGTATAGTATCACCCTCACTGACAGACAATGATGTATAGTATCACCCCTCACTGACTAGACTAATAGATGTATAGTATCACTCAACGACTAGACTAATAGATGTATAGTATCACCCCTCACTGACTAGACTAATAGATGTATAGTATCACCCCTCACTGACTAGACTAATATATGTATAGTATCACCCCTCACTGAGTAGACTAATAAATGTATAGTATCACCCCTCACTGACAGACTAGACTAATAGATGTATAGTATCACCCCTCACTGACTAGACTAATAGATGTATAGTATCACCCCTCACTGACTAGACTAATAGATGTATAGTATCACCCCTCACTGACAGACTAGACTAATAGATGTATAGTATCACCCCTCACTGACTAGACTAATAGATGTATAGTATCACCCCCTCACTGACAGACTAATAGATGTATAGTAACACCCCTCACTGACTAGACTAATAGATTGTATAGTATCACCCCTCACTGACAGACTAATAGATGATAGTATCACCCCTCACTGACAGACTAATATGATGTATAGTATCACCCTCACTGACAGACTATAGATGTATAGTATCACCCCTCACTGACAGACTAATAGATGTATAGTATCACCCCTCACTGACTAGACTAATAGATGTATAGTATCACCCCTCACTGACCAGACTAATAGATGTATAGTATCACCCCTCACTGACTAGACTAATAGATGTATAGTATCCACCCCTCACTGACTAGACTAATAGATGTATAGTATCACCCCTCACTGACTAGACTAATATGTTAGTATCACCCCTCACTGATAGACTAATAGATGTATAGATCACCCCTCACTGACAGACTAATAGATGTATAGTATCACCCCTCACTGACTAGACTAATATAGATGTATAGTATCACCCCTCACTGACAGACTAATAGATGTATAGTATCACCCCTCACTGACTAGACTAATAGATGTATAGTATCACCCCTCACTGACAAGACTAATAGATGTATAGTATCACCCCTCACTGACAGACTAATAGATGTATAGTATCACCCCTCACTGACTAGACTAATAGATGTATAGTATCACCCCTCACTGAAGACTAATAGATGTATAGTATCACCCCTCATGATAGACTAATAGATGTTAGTATCACCCCTCACTGACTAGACTAATAGATGTATAGTATCACCCCTCATGACTAGACTAATAGATGTATAGTAATCACCCCTCAACTGACAGAACTAATAGATGTATAGTATCACCCCTCACTCTGATCTAGGAACTAATAGATGTATAGTATCACCCCTCACGACTAGACTAATAGATGTATATATCACCCCTCACTGACTAGACTAATAGATGTGATAGTATCACCCCTCACTGACTAGACTAATAGATGTATAGTATCACCCCTCACTGACTAGACTAATAGATGTATAGTATCACCCCCCCTCAATTGACTAGACTTAATAGATGTATAGTTATCACCCCTCATTGATAGACTAATAGATGTTTAGTATCACCCCTCACTGACAGACTAGACTAATAGATGTATAGTATCACCCCTCACTGACAGACTAGACTAATAGATGTATAGTATCACCCCTCACTGACAGACTAGACTAATAGATGTGTAGTATCACCCCTCACTGACAGACTAATAGATGTATAGTATCACCCCTCACTGACAGACTAATAGATGTATAGTATCACCCCTCACTGACCAGACTAATAGATGTATAGTATCACCCCTCACTGACTAGACTATAGATGTATAGTATCAACGCCTCCACTGGAAACAGAAAGACGTATAGTATCACCCCTCACTGACAGGACTAATAGATGTATAGCTATCACCCATCACTGACTAGCCTAGAACTAATAGATGTTATAGTCTCACCCCTCACTGACTAGACTAATAGATGTCTATTATCACCCCTCACTGACTAGACTAATAGATGTATAGTATCACCCCTCACTGACTAGGACTAATAGATGTATAGTATCACCCCTCACTGACCAGACTAATAGATGTATAGTATCACCCCTCACTGACTAGACTAATAGATGTATAGTATCACCCCTCACTGACTAGACTAATAGATGTATAGTATCACCCCTCACTGACAGACTAATAGATGTATAGTATCACCCCTCACTGACTAGACTAATAGATGTATAGTATCACCCCTCACTGACTAGACTAATAGATGTATAGTATCACCCCTCACTGACTAGACTAATAGATGTATAGTATCACCCCTCACTGACAGACTAATAGATGTATAGTATCACCCCTCACTGACTAGACTAATAGATGTATAGTATCACCCCTCACTGACTAGACTAATAGATGTATAGTATCACCCCTCACTGACTAGACTAATAGATGTATAGTATCACCCCTCACTGACAGACTAATAGATGTATAGTATCACCCCTCAC
This sequence comes from Salvelinus namaycush, assembly GCF_016432855.1. NCBI lineage: Eukaryota > Metazoa > Chordata > Actinopteri > Salmoniformes > Salmonidae > Salvelinus > Salvelinus namaycush. The sequence goes on along the minus strand of NC_052309.1, from coordinate 8,778,211 downwards.
TGACAGACTAATAGATGTATAGTATCACCCCTCACTGACTAGACTAATAGATGTATAGTATCACCCCTCACTGACTAGACTAATAGATGTATAGTATCACCCCTCACTGACTAGACTAATAGATGTATAGTATCACCCCTCACTGACTAGACTAATAGATGTATAGTATTCCCCTCACTGACTAGACTAATAGATGTATAGTATCACCCCTCACTGACTAGACTAATAGATGTATAGTATCACCCCTCACTGACAGACTAGAGTAATAGATGTATAGTATTCCCCTCACTGACTAGACTAATAGATGTATAGTATCACCCCTCACTGACTAGACTAATAGATGTATAGTATCACCCCTCACTGACTAGACTAATAGATGTATAGTATCACCCCTCACTGACAGACTAATAGATGTATAGTATCACCCCTCACTGACAGACTAATAGATGTATAGTATCACCCCTCACTGACTAGACTAATAGATGTATAGTATCACCCCTCACTGACTAGACTAATAGATGTATAGTACTAAACTCATATTTTCTCCCATTCAGCTCCTAATTACAATGGCCTTCAACCAGCCTGTCAAGCTGTTCTCAATGAAGCTCCTGTCCTCTGACTTCGGTGAGTCCTTATTCTTCCTGGTCTGCTCCTAAATGTTGCTCAGTTCCAAGTAAAAGTACATGTAGTAGAAAAGGAAAACCTTTTTAAATTTGACCCGTTGCACATGGAATTGATGTTGTCCTGTATTGGAATGATCGTGGTTTATCGTTTGTTGTTGTTGAGTTCCCATGCTTTCTTTGGTTGCCCTGTTTTCTGCCCTCCGCACCTCTCTGAATCAGAGGGGTTGGGTTAAATGCGGAAGACACATTTCAGTTGAGGGAATTCAGTTGTAAAACTGACGAGGTATCCCACTTTCCCTTTCCTTTCCCTGTCTAATACATACTTCCTTTCCTCCTCTGCCTACTTCCTTTCCCCTTCTGCCTACTTCCTTTCCCCCCCTCTGCCTACTTCCTTTCCCTCCCTCTGCCTACTTCCTTTCCCTCCCTCTGCCTACTTCCTTTCCCCCCCTCTGCCTACTTCCTTCCCCCCCTCTGCCTACTTCCTTCCCCCCCTCTGCCTACTTCCTTCCCCCCTCTGCCTACTTCCTTTCCCCCCTCTGCCTACTTCCTTTCCCCCCCTCTGCCTACTTCCTTTTCCCCCCTCTGCCTACTTCCTTTTCCCCCGTCTGCCTACTTCCTTTTCCCCCCTCTGCCTACTTCCTTTTCCCCCCCTCTGCCTACTTCCTTTCCCCCCCCTCTGCCTACTTCCTTTTCCCCCCTCTGCCTACTTCCTTTTCCCCCCTCTGCCTACTTCCTTTTCCCCCCTCTGCCTACTTCCTTTTCCCCCCTCTGCCTACTTCCTTTTCCCCCCTCTGCCTACTTCCTTTTCCCCCCTCTGCCTACTTCCTTTTCCCCCCTCTGCCTACTTCCTTTTCCCCCCTCTGCCTACTTCCTTTTCCTCCCCTCTGCCTACTTAATTTCCCCCCCTCTGCCTACTTCATTTCCCCCCCCTCTGCCTACTTCCTTTTCCTCCCCTCTGCCTGCTTCCTTTCCCCCCTCTGCCTACTTCCTTTTCCTCCCTCTGCCTACTTCCTTTTCCTCCCTCTGCCTACTTCCTTTTTCCTCCCTCTGCCTACTTCCTTTCCCCCCCTCTGCCTACTTCCTTTCCCTCCCTCTGCCTACTTCCTTTCCCTCCCTCTGCCTACTTCCTTTCCCCCCCTCTGCCTACTTCCTTCCCCCCCTCTGCCTACTTCCTTCCCCCCCTCTGCCTACTTCCTTCCCCCCTCTGCCTACTTCCTTTCCCCCCCTCTGCCTACTTCCTTTTCCCCCCTCTGCCTACTTCCTTTTCCCCCGTCTGCCTACTTCCTTTTCCCCCCTCTGCCTACTTCCTTTTCCCCCCTCTGCCTACTTCCTTTTCCCCCCCTCTGCCTACTTCCTTTTCCCCCCCTCTGCCTACTTCCTTTTCCCCCCCTCTGCCTACTTCCTTTTCCCCCCTCTGCCTACTTCCTTTTCCCCCCCCCTCTGCCTACTTCCTTTTCCCCCCCCCTCTGCCTACTTCCTTTTCCCCCCCCTCTGCCTACTTCCTTTTCCTCCCCTCTGCCTACTTAATTTCCCCCCCTCTGCCTACTTCATTTCCCCCCCCTCTGCCTACTTCATTTCCCCCCCCTCTGCCTACTTCCTTTTCCTCCCCTCTGCCTGCTTCCTTTCCCCCCTCTGCCTACTTCCTTTTCCTCCCTCTGCCTACTTCCTTTTCCTCCCTCTGCCTACTTCCTTTTTCCTCCCTCTGCCTACTTCCTTTCCCCCCCTCTGCCTACTTCCTTTCCCTCCCTCTGCCTACTTCCTTTCCCTCCCTCTGCCTACTTCCTTTCCCCCCCTCTGCCTACTTCCTTCCCCCCCTCTGCCTACTTCCTTCCCCCCCTCTGCCTACTTCCTTCCCCCCTCTGCCTACTTCCTTTCCCCCCCTCTGCCTACTTCCTTTTCCCCCCTCTGCCTACTTCCTTTTCCCCCGTCTGCCTACTTCCTTTTCCCCCCTCTGCCTACTTCCTTTTCCCCCCTCTGCCTACTTCCTTTTCCCCCCCTCTGCCTACTTCCTTTTCCCCCCCTCTGCCTACTTCCTTTTCCCCCCCTCTGCCTACTTCCTTTTCCCCCCTCTGCCTACTTCCTTTTCCCCCCCCCTCTGCCTACTTCCTTTTCCCCCCCCCTCTGCCTACTTCCTTTTCCCCCCCCCTCTGCCTACTTCCTTTTCCTCCCCTCTGCCTACTTAATTTCCCCCCCTCTGCCTACTTCATTTCCCCCCCCTCTGCCTACTTCCTTTTCCTCCCCTCTGCCTGCTTCCTTTCCCCCCTCTGCCTACTTCCTTTTCCTCCCTCTGCCTACTTCCTTTTCCTCCCTCTGCCTACTTCCTTTTTCCTCCCTCTGCCTACTTCCTTTTCCTCCCTCTGCCTACTTCCTTTTCCTCCCTCTGCCTACTTCCTTTTCCCCCCTCTGCCTACTCCCCCCCCCCCCCCCCCCTCTGCCTACTTCCTTTTTCCTCCCTCTGCCTACTTCCTTTTTCCTCCCTCTGCCTACTTCCTTTTCCTCCCCTCTGCCTACTTCCTTTTTCCTCCCCTCTGCCTACTTCCTTTTCCTCCCTCTGCCTACTTCCTTTTCCTCCCCTCTGCCTACTTCCTTTTCCTCCCCTCTGCCTACTTCCTTTTCCTCCCCTCTGCCTACTTCCTTTTTCCTCCCCTCTGCCTACTTCCTTTTTCCTCCCCTCTGCCTACTTCTTTTTCCTCCCCTCTGCCTACTTCCTTTTTCTCCCCTCTGCCTACTTCCTTTTTCTCCCTCTGCCTACTTCCTTTTTCTCCCCTCTGCCTACTTCCTTTTTCTCCCCTCTGCCTACTTCCTTTTTCTCCCCTCTGCCTACTTCCTTTTCCCCCCTCTGCCTACTTCATTTTTCTCCCTCTGCCTACTTCCTTTTCCTCCACTCTGCCTACTTCCTTTTCCTCCGCTCTGCCTACTTCCTTTTCCTCCTCTCTGCCTACTTCATTTTCCTCCCTCTGCCTACTTCCTCACTGACAGCCCAGGCACCAAAGTGTGTGAAGATCTTCATTAACCTGCCTCGCTCCATGGACTTTGACGATGCTGAGCGTAGTGAGGCCACCCAGACCCTGGACCTGGCAGAGGAGGATTTCAAGGACGACGGACTGATTCCACTGAGATACGTCAAATTCCAGAATGTCCAGAGCGTCACCGTAAGTCATTTAACAACCAACCAATCACCTGCAGGCCCCTCATTTCCTGGTTCCTGGTTATTTTTCTGAGGTCACATGATATTGAAACACTGCATGTAGTTCAGTTGGTTCCTGTTCTAAACACTAGAAGAAGAAGAAGGTCCAGTTCTGAACTGCAGACCAAGAGAAAGAGGCGACCCCAGAGGGCTGATTCTGCCCCAATATCTGCCCCCATGACAATAAAATGTGAATTGAACCAAAGGCAGAGTTTCTGTATGGAGGCCAATGAGTGTTGAATTTGGTCAACATAAAAAATGTAATTGATTTGATGAAATATAGTTTTGGTAATGTTTAGGTTATGAATGACTGATAGATGCACGTGGTATCCTGGCAACTTTTAAGAAAAACAATTTTATATCAGAGTTGTGTCTGTTGGTCAAATGCTTAACCTACTCTCTCATTGGCTAGAATGCTCCCACCTGATCCCGCCTCCTCCTTGCCCATCTTCTGTCTTTGTAGACTCGTATTCCCATTGTTAGAGCAGACAATATCTTGTCAATATGATCATCATAATGTGGTGCAGGAAGGAAGGAAGGAAGCTATTTAAGACTTTTGAGACGCAGCCCAATTTGTAAATAAGAATTTGTTCTTAACTGACTTGCCTAGTTAAATCAAATAAATAATGAGTTGTGTTAATGTAGAACAATACAGCCATCTAGTGGCACAAAATAGAAAATAAACCATTTTTTTAATTTATTTTTTTATCTCAGCCGCAGCCCACTAGGCTACACACACATGTGATATAGAATGCATGTTTACAGAAAGAACAAAACATCTGCTTGATTGGCAACATGGGTTCGAACTAAGACTGCATGAATGATATCCTTTATGGGCAACTTCCCAGACAATGGTCCTAGACTAGAAAGCTCTTTGAAAAGGAGATTCTCTATTGAGCATTGCCAGGACAACACTTCACCTGTGTCCGGGAAACGGACCATTATGATGGAAGTTGTGGTTCTTTCCCATGTGTTCTAACAGATGTTTGTGAAGAACAACCATGGGGATGAGGAGACAACGAAAATCAATTACCTTACTTTTATTGGGACTCCTGTACAGGCAACGAACATGAATGACTTCAAACGGGTAATATCTGGCTTCCCCACTCCCCCTCCCCCCATCAGCTATGAGACTATGATGTTGACGGAATTGAATTGTGTCGTTGATTTTGTATCCTACGTTGGGATCAGGCCTCTCTCGTCAGATGAGGTCTAACAGTAATGATACAAGCATAGCAATATCATCCAATGGTACATTACATTGATTTCAGCAATAAAATCAGGCTAATGTGGAGATTAAATTAAATCAACAATGTGCAGTTGTTCCACTATACATGTCAATATGATTTTTTGGGGGGAGGGTTTTCAGTTGGTGCTGACCGTAATGTTATTTGCACTCTAGGAGGTTTTCGTTGACTTCTCCTCCTTAGGGACCAGGAGGATTTCTGCACTGGTTACACGGCTGTGTTTTCTATTCAATGTAGGTTGTGGGCAAGAAAGGAGAGAGTCACTGATAAGGAAGAGAGGAGGAGAAGACTGTCCGTATTGCTGCGACGATCCCTCCCAGGACTTCCCTCTTGTCTGTCTGCCAAAGCTGCCACTGGGAGGGTTAGGGTCTGCTCCACTGTAACAACACAAGACAACCAATGCTGCCACTGGGAGGGTTAGGGTCCGCTCCACTGTAACAACACAAGACAACCAATTCTGTGTTCCAAATAGCACACTATTCCCTTTTCTTAAAGTACACTATGATCCAGAGGTGTCAGCGGTCAAAAGTAGTGCATTGTATAGTGAGTCATTGGGGACACACCCACCCGACCTAACGTTTATACGAGCTTGTTCTCCTCCGTCTGCCAGTGACGAGGCAACTCGCTCAATTCATTCAACATTTTTTTTAATTGTAATTCAGACAAACAATGTAAATAAACACAATCCTTTTTCAAAGGCAAATTGGTATTTCATGTCTCTTGAATTAAAAAAGTAAAAAAAAGTAAATGTTTGCTCCAAACCACCATCACAAAGACGAGGAAAATGGATTTCCCAGGGTACCTCATGTTTTCTACTGCTGGAGTTCCTGTTATCTCTTGTAAAATATTGCAGAGTAACGGCACCGAAATGTAAACTACCTGCACATTTTACAGTCGTCTTCAAGCACTGATCATCCCTGCGGTCATGCTAATGACTAGGTCTACTGCAAAATAGGAAGAATTCCAGGTGACGGAGTTGGCAGCAGCATCTCGACACCAACAGGTGCGTGAGTCCACTTCTAAATGGGGACGAGGAGGATGTAATGCCATTTTTGACCACATCGTGTCACCAAAGGCTTTGCTATAACGTTTTACACAATGGATGTAGTCTACCGCACTTGAGAGAGCTCTTGTTTCCGCTGAACGGTTGATTTCATCAGAAATACTGGCTCCGTTATATTGGTCCTCTTTCTGAATTTTTGTGGAAACAATATTTGCGAGAGGTGATTTCAGGTAATTGTGAGATTTTTTTACAGTATTTCTTTTCAGTTTTTGTATAAACATAACATACAGAAATTCCAATATTTTTATTTTGCAATTACACAGGATCTCTTGGTAATTAATTAACATTTCTACCGTGGATACAAAAACAATTATGTTGCTGGGGATATGTTTTAATTTGGATTAAAAAATAAACATATGTTTATTTATATCGAAACAAAAATATTCCTGGAGAAATTGTTTTAGTAAAAAAAATGGAAAAGTGGTGCAATGATTCTTTAAGCTGGGAAAACACAGTATTAATATAACAGAATTGTTGACAATGCTACTCCTAATCAAACCAAGATCAAGGCTACTAGATGGCTAAATTAGTTATTGTTATTAGCTCATTTAGGCTTGGGCAATTATTTTTAAGTCTTGCCACTTTCTCTCTGTTAATTTATGATAAACATAATTTACCATATTGAGATAAATCCTTGTTATTTTGAAGAATCGATCATCTGCATGGGCAGTAAAGGCCTATTTTTATTTTTACCAAATTAAAATGTTCTCTGACAAAACGTGTGTGTGTGTACTATTCAGATTTGACATTTTAACTGATTTATAAATTGAGTGATTTGAAGAGGACAGTTAGTAGCTTATAACATCGAAGGGTTTTCATAAATGGTGTCGTGACGAAGCTCAGCCGTGGCTGTTCCCTGAAGACAGGAAGAGAATTAAATCAACCTAAGGTTCTTCATTCAATAAAATCACAGCAACTATAATGGCAGAAAAGAGCTCTTACCACAGGCATAATGAACTACTACAAATGTAAACCACTGTGAACTTAAAACGAATTGTTTAAAAAAAATTGAAAACATCAATGATACCGTTCCAAAATTGTAACATTTTTATTTGACCCCGGTGGTTTGATTTGATTTCCTGTTTCCTGTTGCCAGCTGCATACGGCGTTAGTCCAAGTGTTGGGGGTTATGTTAGAGGCATATCATTCCATTGGCTAAGTTTAAACACATAATGAAGAAATCCTAAATATACAGCAATATCCTCTCACTGGTTGTACTTCTGAGGACAGCGACATCTATGTTAAAGTGAAGACATCTATGTTAAAGTGAAGACATCTATGTTAAAGTGAAATGACATCCTGCTATTCCCTATATAATGTACAACTTTTGACCAGGGCCCAAATTGCACTATACAGTGAGCTCCAAAAGTATTGGGACAGTCACACATTGTTTTTGGTTATTTTGTCTCTGTACTCCAGCACTTTGGATTTGAAATGATACAATGACTATGTGGTTAAAGTGCAGCTTTAATTTGATGCTATTTTAATCCATATCAGGTGAACGGTTTAGAAATCACAGCACTTTTTGTACATAGTCCCTCCATTTTAGGGGACCAAAAATATTGGAACAAATCCATTTGTGTATTAAAGTAGTAAAAAGTTTAGTATTTGGTCCCGTATTCCTACCACTCAATGACTACATCAAGCTTGTGACTCTATAAACGTGTTGGATGCATTTGCTGTTTGTTTCAGTTGTGTTTCAGATTATTTTGTGCCCAATAGAAATTAATGGTAAATAATGTATTGTGTCATTTCGGAGTCACTTTTATTGTAAATAAGAATGGAATATGTTTCTAAATTACACACACACTCATTTGTAAATGTGTCTAACTTTCTCACTCATTATTATTCACGATTCATTCAGGTTTATCCGTAATCATGGTAGCATCCACATTCATGTAGAAGTGTTGTATGAACGTTCTATTCTTATTTACAATAAAAATGTCTGCTATCCATACCCACACATGCAGTCAGAGCTGGTCCTAGTGTTTTGGGGGCCCTAAGCAGTCAGAGCTGGACCTAGCATTTTGAGGGCCCTAAGCAGTCAAAGCTGGTCCTAGTGTTTTGGGGGCTCTAAGCAGTCAGAGCTGGACCTAGCATTTTGAGGGCCCTAAGCAGTCAGAGCTGGTCCTAGCATTTTGAGGGCCCTAAGCAGTCAGAGCTAGTCCTAGCGTTCTGGGGGCCCTAAGCACCACCCACCTCTCGAGCAAAACATTTTAGTGGACCCCCTCTTGACACTGGAGTTAAAAATATATATACTTTTTTTGTAAATTTCCGGCAATTCTACACATTGTGCCATGGGGCGGAGAGAAGATTGTACAATTATGTAACACATTTCCTGCAATTAAACACATTTGCTATAGGGTGGAGAATTTTTTGTTGTTGCAGTTTTTAATATATCTGGGTGACTAACAAAATCAATGGGGATCCCCCGGTCAGTAATTCGATTACTACAAGTTTAGGTAGTTGGCCTCTAGACTAACTTACCCCAAAAAATAAATGGGCTAATTGAGTGACTGACGTAAAAGAAAATTTGCTGGTACACAACCACATTTCGAAATTGTATTCTACTATTCTGTCAACAATAAATTGAGACCTCGACTGAATTGATCCGCGGGCCCTGACATAAGGCATACAGGGGGCCCTTTTAGATGGCGGACAACTCTGTGGTCCTGCATCGAAGGCCTGCTTTAGGATGGTTTAAACCATGGCCTGCATCCATAATGCTGATCTAGGATCAGTTCCGTCTTTTAAATCATAATGAATACGATTATATGGACAGATGGGGGACCTAATCCTAGATCAGCACTCCTACACTGAGATGCTTTATGGGTACGGGCCCAGGTCCAGCACCACAGAACGGGGCAGCCGCCATCAACCATCTACTAACCTCTAGTGGCCCCGATGAGATCCTCAGATGGAGTTGACTCATCTGAAACAGGTTGGTCAATTTAACCGGCTGTATGATGGGAGTAAACATGTATTCCGTCCTGTAGCCAATAAGCAGTGGTGTGACAGACCAGATTACTGCATTATGTTTAACTGATGCTATCGATACTGAAACATTACGTTTCCATGCATCCATTTTGTTTTCACCTTTAGACCATGCCATACCAGGACATACAAGGCTATACCAGGCCATAACCTCAGTAGGCTGCTCATACCGTGCCATCAGTGGCCTGTCCTGGTCCTGACAGTTGGTGGACTGAGGCCATATGGACATCATGTCCCTTCGATGACTGACTGACTGACTGACTGACTCATGCCACTGTTACTGTGTATGCGTCACAAATGGCACCCTATTCCTTATGTAGGCCCTGGTCAAAAGTAGTGCACTACGTAGGGAATAGGGTGGCATTTGTGACACGGACGGCATTTGTGACTCGGACCAGTCTGCTCTCTGAGAGGAGAGGGAAACCAGATCAGAGCAGCAGTCTGCTACAATATCTGTCATCTGTTCTAATGTGTTGTTCTCTTTTTACACAGTATCACTGTGCTTTTTGGGCTTCCGTTTGGTTTTGTGTTTTTTGTCTATTTAATTGTTAGCTGTGTGTGTAAAGTGTATTGGACTGCAATATGCCAGCCTACCCAGCTAGCATATAAACGTTCTGAGAACCATATGTTTCCTAGAGCTGGGTGGTGACATGGTTGTCCTATGGTTATTTTGCATTCAACCTTCCCACAGTGATGCAGGATAGTTTGATTGGCTTTGGAAATTGACAAAATAAAGTTATTTCATTACTTTTTAATAGAACGTTTCCTAAACATTCAAACATGGTTACATTTAATGACATAATGTTTCAGGAACGTTCTCCGACTGGTTTGACATTGGGAATGTTCTGAAATAGTTCAGAGAACGTTAAGAAACGGCGTTCTTCTGTGTGAATTTCAGTATTTCAACATAACGTTTCCTAAAGGCAAGGCCCGAACTCCAGGATATATGGCCGGTCACATATGGGCTACCACAAAATTCTGTTATTTTATACATTTATTTTTTCTTCCTGTTAAGCTACTGAATTTATCAACACTAAATATAACAATTATATTATTAATATTACATTCTTCTTCTTTTCTCAAAAACAATGTCAACGCTAGCTATTCTCTCTTGGAATTTGAAAGGCCTTAATAGTCCTATTAAACCTTCCAGCGGTCTTGATATCCTAGCAAGAAACCATGTTTATATAGCCATGTTCCAAGAAACACACCTGTTCCAAAAGGACGCATATAGAATATAGAGAACACAAAAGTGGCAGCTTTTTCGTCAGCCTCAAAACACAACTAATGGTGTAATCATAATGATACATAAGAAACTCTAAATCACCATCTTGGGTAAAGAGGAAGACCAAGAAGTTAGAATCACTTTCCCTAAATGTTGTCTTTATTAATGTGTACAGTATGCTCAAATGCATATGATTCTATGTTTTTATTTTTTTATTCTGTGAACAGTATATTGTTAGAATTAACTGAATTCCATCAGTGTTTTTGGGATGGGTTTGGCTTAGGAGAAAGAGAGAGAGAGAGAGACAGAGAGAGAGAGAGACAGACAGAGAGAGAGAGAGAGAGAGAGAGAGACAGAGAGAGAGAGACAGAGAGAGACAGAGAGAGAGAGCCAGAGAGAGAGAGCCAGAGAGAGAGAGAGAGAGAGAGAGACAGAGAGAGAGACAGAGCGAGAGACAGAGAGAGAGACAGAGAGAGAGACAGAGAGAGAGACAGAGAGAGAGACAGAGAGAGAGACAGAGAGAGAGATATAGAGAGAGACATAGAGAGAGACAGAGAGAGAGAGAGAGAGAGGAATGATTTCAACTATACTATTAAAAATATTTTTTGTGACTTGCAAACCTGCTTCAAAATGAAATAGGAGTTCTGGACAGATTAGGAGAGAATGTTGATTCATTATCATTACTTGTTATTTTAGATTCAATGGTGGTTATTAGTGAGAGAGGAGAAGGGGGTTTATCTGAGGGGTCGGGACAGTGGGGGCTGGGAGAGCATCAGACACTACTCTAGTATGTGTGGGGCCTCCACTCGTCTCTCTTCAGTCTCTAGGTGGACCCCACTCTCCCCAAGTAGAGTCCAACCAGCCACTATATTTAATTTAATTCACAAGGTAATACAAACTGACCACAATATGTAAGTGTCAGTCTTTCTCCGATGTACACTGAACAAAAATATAAACGCAACATGCAGTAATTTTAATTATAGTTCTGAGTTACAGGAAATCAGTCATTTAAATTCATTAGGCCCTAATCTATGGATTTCACATGACTGGGCAGGGGCGCAGCCATGGGTGGGCCGGGGAGGGCCAGGGAGGGCATAGGGGAGCCAGGCGCAGCCATGGGTGGGCCGGGGAGGGCATAGGGGAGCCAGGCGCAGCCATGGGTGTGCCAGGGAGGGCATAGGGGAGCCAGGCGCAGCCATGGGTGGGCCGGGGAGGGCATAGGGGAGCCAGGCGCAGCCATGGGTGGGCCAGGGAGGGCATAGGGGAGCCAGGCGCAGCCATGGGTGGGCCGGGGAGGGCATAGGGGAGCCAGGCGCAGCCATGGGTGGGCCAGGGAGGGCATAGGGGAGCCAGGCGCAGCCATGGGTGGGCCGGGGAGGGCATAGGGGAGCCAGGCGCAGCCATGGGTGGGCCAGGGAGGGCATAGGGGAGCCAGGGGTGCAGCCAATCAGAATGAGTTTTTCCCCACAAAAGGGCTTTATTACCGACAGAAATGTTCCCGATTTTCATCAGCGGTCGGGGTGGCTGGTCTCAGACGATCCTGCAGGTGTAGAAGCCGGATGTGGAGGTCCTGGGCTGGTGTGTTTACACGTGGTCTGCGGTTGTGAGGCCTGTTGGACATATGGACAAATTCTCAGTGGCCTTTTATTGTCAGTCTGACAGGTCCGAGGTGGGTGCCTTTCCTGTGTGGGGCTCCCTGCCATATCTAACGCAGCCCCTGCACAGTTAACCTTGGTCTCCCCGGGAGCAATAAGCAAGCAGAGTTAGCATCCCATCCTCATCGCCAAATTGTGGTGTTAATTCTAACCAAAAGGAGATTGTTTTCTTCAAAACACCTTTATTATAAGATTTGCAAAAATGGAGCTGTCAACTATGCACTTCAACAGTTGTGCAGTTAAAGCCCAACGAACAGTATTGGTTCTCAGCTGTTTATAGAGAAGCACATCCTTTTTGTATACGTGGCAGTCAGCAGATAGTGTGTAAAAGGTAATTAGTTGTCTGTGCAGATTTAAGATGGCACAAGGTTGATTGCCAGAGGTCTCGACCATCTAACTGCATTCACAACAGCAAACACTATAATGTGCTCCTTTCTGCAAGTTTCCATACATGTGTCACGTCTGCTCCTCCCCTCCGGCGTACGACGTCGCCAGAATACTAACCACCGGTCCTGGGATTCGTCATTACGCACACCTGGCATCAATCATTACACACACCTGTGAATCACACCTGGACTCCATTACCTTCATCATTTCCTCCCCTTTTATATGTCACTCTCCCAGGTTCACTCACCAGTTGGTGTTGTTCTTGTGTATCGGCGTACTGCCTTATGTTAGTGTCGTTTTGTTGTTTTATTAAAACGTTTCACCGGCTTCCAACTCACCGCCCCATCATTACAACATGTGACTTCCTGTAGAAAGTAAACCCACAGGATGTCACATGATGCGGTCGCACACAAACGGATCTTAGCCCAAAGATAAGTTTGTATCATGTTTAGAAAAAACACTAGCATATAACAAGAGACTATTCTTTAAGCAGTAAAACACAGGATAGCATGACTAATTATGTAATTTTCCACGACAGTAGGCTCAGGATTTCTGGGTCTTTAATGTTTTTGGTTGGATAGGTTTCTCACTTTCTTTCTTAGGTTTTTGCATTCTTCATCAAACTATTTATCATTGTTGTTAATTTTCTTAGGTTTTCTGCTTGAAATGTTTTGATTTGATAGGGAAGTTGAGGTCAAATATACTGTTGAGGTTTTCTACTGCCAAGTTTACACCTTCACTATTACAGTGGAACGTTTTGTCCAGGAAGTTGTCTAAAAGGGATTGAATTTGTTGTTGCCTAATTGTTTTTTGGTAGGTTTCCACACTACTTTCCTTCCATCTATAGCATTTCTTAATATTATTCAGTTCCTTTGGCTTTGATGCCTCATGATTGAGTATTGCTCTGTTCAAGTAGACTGTGATTTTGCTGTGCTGTGGTCTGATAGGGGTGTTAGTGGGCTGACTGTGAACGCTCTGAGAGACTCTGGGTTGAGGTCAATGATAAAGTAGTCTACAGTACAGCAAAGAGATGAGTTATAGGTGTACCTACCATAGGAGTCCCCTCGAAGCCTACCATTGACTATGTATATATTCAGCGTGCGACAGAGCTGCAGGAGTTTTTGTTGGTTATGTTGTCGTAGTTGTGTCTAGGGGGGCATATGGGGGAGGGAATGCTGTCACGTCCAGGTAGGTATTTGTCCCTGTGTGCTGATGGTGTCAGGTTCTTGTCCAGTTCTGGTATATAGGTCGCCACAGACTAGTACATGACCCTGGGCCCGGAAATGATTGATTTCCTCCTCCAGGATGGAGAAGCTGTCTTCATTAAAGTTTGGGGATTCTAGTGTGGGGATATACTGTAGGAAGCACACAGGAGGAAATTCTTCTCTGTTAAGATCATTTCCTTTTGAATTTCTAACCAAATGTTCCTGTTTTGATTCATTTAATAGAGTGAGTTAGGTCTGCTCTATGCCAAATTAGCATACCCCCTGAGTCCATTCCCTGTTTCACACCTGGTAGTTTGGTGGATGGGACTACCAGCTCTCTGTAACCAAGAGGGCAACCAGTGGGTCCATCTCCTCTATACCATGTTTCTTGTAGGATGACAATGTCTATATTTCTGATTTCATTGGTGAAGTCCAGGTTCCTGAGCTTTAGGCCAAAGGCAGATGACCTCGGGCTTGGGATATATCCCCAGGATGAGATAGTGAAGGCTTTGTGTTCCATAAAGTGTCCAAATGTTGTTAGTCGTGTGGTTTGGCCTCAGACCAGTAAGTGTGAGCAGAGACTGTTGAGCATCTGGTACTCTCTCGTCTAGGTATCTTTCTGCCTGGAATCCCCCATCAGGCCCCTGGAGATACAAGGGGCTATACTTTTATTCATGAATGTTTGGTATCAAACACACAAAAAAAAAACAGATATGGGAGCAGAGACACGTTGTTAATTGTTAAGATGGATTTAGGCACCTGATGAGTGCTTTAGCTACACTACCTTGCTATCTAAAATCTGCTGATCAAAACTAGCATATTACTGGAGACCGGGAGGGGGTCATTACATACCTCTGAGAGAATACTTCAGCTTCATTCATCCTTTGTTTTTTTATACCCCGGTTAAATAACACTAATGTATGTTAGTGACAATATGATCATGTGCAGGAACGGTGCATTTTACACGAGTCACTTGTATGTAAACACAAGCTGAATACGAGATTGAATGTTTTTTTTTAAACATAATGTATTTCTGTGGCAATCTTTTTAATCTACAGTGTATCTGGGGACAACAGGAAATGACAGAGACATTACATCTGTTAGATTTAAGGAATAATTATCTCCTTGATGAAATTTGACACAGTACATCTTCGCTAGCCTCAGACACCGTACACAAGGCTTTGCTCGAGTCAACAACAATACATTTTTTGGAAGGATGTCCTCGCGAGACTAGCCTCATAATTACCAGCCCAGTAATTACTTGTAACAGACTGATTACAGCCAAGCAGAGAACCATTCATGTAAGCTCGCGGGATCAGGCGGCTTGCGAGGCTTGATCTACCCTGAGGCTTGATCTACACTGAGGGAGACGCAGGTGACCTTGAGCTGAAATGCAGGGTCCCCCTACTGTAAATACAGTATCTACATAATGGTCCCCCTACTGTAAATACAGTATCTACATAATGGCCCCCCTACTGTAAATACAGTATCTACATAATGACCCCCCCTACTGTAAATACAGTATCTACATAATGGTCCCCTACTGTAAATACAGTATCTACATAATGACCCCCCTACTGTAAATACAGTATCTACATAATGGTCCCCCTACTGTAAATACAGTATCTACATAATGCCCCCCCTACTGTAAATACAGTATCTACATAATGGCCTCCCTACTGTAAATACAGTATCTACATAATGGCCCCCCTACTGTAAATACAGTATCTACATAATGGCCTCCCTACTGTAAATACAGTATCTACATAATGGCCCCCCTACTATAAATACAGTATCTACATAATGACCCCCCTACTGTAAATACAGTATCTACATAATGGTCCCCCTACTGTAAATACAGTATCTACATAATGTCCCCCCTACTGTAAATACAGTATCTACATAATGGCCCCCCTACTGTAAATACAGTATCTACATAATGGTCCCCCTACTGTAAATACAGTATCTACATAATGGCCTCCCTACTGTAAATACAGTATCTACATAATGGTCCCCCTACTGTAAATACAGTATATACATAATGGTCCCCCTACTGTAAATACAGTATCTACATAATGGCCTCCCTACTGTAAATACAGTATCTACATAATCCCCCCCCCCCCCCCCCACTGTAAATACAGTATCTACATAATTATAATACATAATTATATAATTATTACATAATTATAATACAGTAGGGGGACAATTTTCTTATTTTTTTATTTCACCTTTATTTAACCAGGTAGGCCAGTTGAGAACAAGTTCTCATTTACAACTGCGACCTGGCCAAGATAAAGCAAAGCAGTGTGACAACAATAACAACACAGAGTTACACATAAACAAATGTACAGTCAATAACACAATAGAAAAATATATGTACAGTGTGTGCAAATGTAGAAGAGTAGGGAGGTAGGTAATAAATAGGCCATAGAGACAAAATAATTACAATTTAGCATTAATACTGGAGTGATAGATGTGCAGATAATGATGTGCAAATAGAGATACTGGGGTGCAAATGAGCAAGAGGATAAATAACAATATGGGGATGAGGTAGTTGGGTGGGCTATTTACAGATGAGCTATGTACAGGTACAGTGAACGGTAAGCTGCTCTGACAGCTGATGCTTAAAGTTAGAGAGGGAGATACAAGACTCCAGCTTCAGTCATTTTTGCAATTCGTTCCAGTCATTGGCAGCAGAGAACTGGAAGGAAAGGCGGCCAAAGGAAGTGTTGGCTTTGGGGATGACCAGTGAAATATACCTGCTGGAGCGCGTGCTACGGGTGGGTGTTGCTATGGTGACCAGTGAGCTGAGATAAGGCGGGGCTTTACCTAGCAAAGACTTATATATGTAGTGAGGGCCAGCCAACAAGAGCATACAGGTCGCAGTGGTGGGTAGTATATGGGGCTTTGGTGACAAACATGATGGCACTGTGGTAGACTACATCCAGTTTGCTGAGTAGAGCTTTGGAGGCTATTTTGTAAATGACATCGCCAAAGTCAAGGATCGGTAGGATAGTCAGTTTTATGAAGGTATGTTTGGCAGCATGAGTGAAGGAGGCTTTGTTGTGAAATAGGAAGCCGATTCTAAATTTTATTTTGGATTGGAGATCCTTAATGCGAGTCTGGAAGGAGAGTTTACAGTCTAACCAGACACCTAGGTATTTGTCCACATATTCTAAGTCTGAACCGTCCAGAGGAGTAGTGCTAGTCGGGCGGGCCGGTGCAGGCAGCAATCGGTTGAAGAGCATGCACTTAGTTTTACTAGCATTTAAAAGCAGTTGGAGGTCACGGAAGGAGTGTTGTATGGCATTGAAGCTCGTTTGGAGGTTTATTAGCACAGTGTCCAAAGAAGGGCTAGATGTATACAGAATGGTGTCGTCTGCGTAGAGGTTGATCAGAGAATCACCAGCAGCAAGAGCGACATCATTGATATATACAGAGGAAAGAGTCTGCCCAAGAATTTAACCCTGTGGCACCCCCATAGAGACTGCCAGAGGTCCGGACAACAGGCCCTCCGATTTGACACACTGAACTCTATCTGAGAAGTAGTTGGTGAACCAGGCGTGGCAGTCATTTGAGAAACCAAGGCTATTGAGTCTGCCAATAAGAATGCGGTGATTGACAGAGTCGAAAGCCTTAGCCAGGTCGATGAAGACGGCTGCACAGTACTGTCTTTTATCGATGGCGGTTATGATATCGTTTAGGACCTTGAGCGTGGCTAAGGTGCACCCAGGACTAGCTCGGAAACCAGATTGCATAGTGGAGAAGGTACGGTGGGATTCAAAATGATCTGTTTGATATGTGATCTGTTTGTTAACTTGGCTTTTGAAGATTTTAGAAAGGCAGGGCAGGATGGATATAGGTTTGTAACAGTTTGGGTCTAGAGTGTCTCCCCCTTTGAAGATGGGGATGACCGCAGCGGCTTTCCAATCTTTGGGGATCTCAGACGATACGGAAGAGAGGTTGAACAGACTAGTAATAGGGGTTGCAACAATTTCAGCAGATCATTTCAGAAAGAGAGGGTCCAGATTGTCTAGCCCAGCTGATTTGTAGGGGTCCAGATTTTGCAGCTCTTTCAGAACATCAGCTGTCTGGATTTGGGTGAAGGAGAAGCGGGAGGGGGCTTGGGCAAGTTGCTGCAGGGAGTGCTGAGCTGTTGGCTGGGGTAGCCAGGTGAAAAGCAAAAATGCTTATTGAAATGATCGATTATCGTAGATTTATCAGTGGTGACAGTGTTTCCTATCCTCAGAGCAGTGGGCAGCTGGGAGGAGGTGCTCTTATTCTCCATGGACTTTACAGTGTCCCAGAACCTTTTGGAGTTTGTACTACAGGATGCACATTTCTGTTTGAAAAATCTAGCCTTAGCTTTCCTGACTGACTGAGTATATTGGTTCCTGACTTCCCTGAAAAGTTACATATCGGGGGGGCTATTCGATGCTAATGCAGAACGCCACAGGATGTTTTTGTGCTGGTCAAGGGCAGTCAAGTCTGGGGTTAACCAAGAGCTATATTTGTTCTTAGTTCTACCTTTTTCGAATGGGGCATTCTTATTTAAGATGGTGAGGAAAGCACTTTTAAAGAGCAACCAGGCTTCCTCTACTGACGGGATGAGGTCAATATCCTTCCAGGATACCCGGGCCAGGTTGGTTAGAAAGGCCTGCTCGCCTTTAGGGAGCATTTGACAGTGATGAGGGGTGGTCGTTTGACCGCGGACCCATTACGCACGCAGGCAATGAAGCAGTGATCGCTGAGATCCTGGTTGAAGACCGCAGAGGTGTTGGACCGCAGAGGGCAAGTTGGTCAGGATGATATCTAAGAGGGTGCCCATGGTTATGGATTTGGGGTTGTACCTGGTAGGTTCCTTGATAATTTGTGTGAGATTGAGGGCATCTAGCTTAGATTGTAGGACTGCCGGGGTGTTAAGCATGTCCCAGTTTAGGTCACCTAACAGTACGAACTCTGAAGATAGATGGGGGGCGATCTACATAATGATGCATATTGTTCTTCCTGTTTGCTGCTCACCAGACTGGGGGCAGATCCTGTTTACTGTTCACCAGACTGGGGGAACATCCTGTTTACTGCTCACCAGACTGGGGGAACATCCTGTTTACTGTTCACCAGACTGGGGGAACATCCTGTTTACTGCTCACCAGACTGGGGGCATATCCTGTTTACTGCTCACCAGACTGGGGTACATCCTGTTTACTGCTCACCAGACTGGGGGAACATCCTGTTTACTGCTCACCAGACTGGGGGAACATCCTGTTTACTGCTCACCAGACTGGGGGAACATCCTGTTTACTGCTCACCAGATTAGAGGCACATCCTGTTTACTGCTCACCAGACTGGGGGAACATCCTGTTTACTGCTCACCAGATTAGAGGCACATCCTGTTTACTGCTCACCAGACTGGGGGAACATCCTGTTTACTGCTCACCAGACTGGGGGAACATCCTGTTTACTGCTCACCAGACTGGAGGCACATCCTGTTTACTGCTCACCAGACTGGGGGAACATCCTGTTTACTGCTCACCAGACTGGGGGTACATCCTGTTTACTGCTCACCAGACTGGGGGAACATCCTGTTTGCTGCTCACCAGACTGGAGGCAGATCCTGTTTACTGCTCACCAGACTGGGGGCAGATCCTGTTTACTGCTCACCAGACTGGGGGAACATCCTGTTTGCTGCTCACCAGACTGGAGGCACATCCTGTTTACTGCTCAACAGACTGGGGGCAGATCCTGTTTACTGCTCACCAGACTGGGGGTACATCCTGTTTACTGCTCACCAGACTGGGGGAACATCCTGTTTACTGCTCACCAGACTGGGGGAACATCCTGTTTACTGCTCACCAGACTGGAGGCAGATCCTGTTTACTGCTCACCAGACTGGGGGAAGATTCTGTTTACTGCTCACCAGACTGGGGGCAGATCCTGTTTACTGCTCACCAGACTGGGGGCAGATCCTGTTTACTGCTCACCAGACTGGGGGTACATCCTGTTTACTGCTCACCAGACTGGGGGTACATCCTGTTTACTGCTCAACAGACTGGAGGAACACCCTGTTTACTGCTCACCAGACTGGAGGCACATCCTGTTTACTGCTCACCAGACTGGGGGAACATCCTGTTTACTGCTCACCAGATTAGAGGCACATCCTGTTTACTGCTCACCAGACTGGGGGAACATCCTGTTTACTGCTCACCAGATTAGAGGCACATCCTGTTTACTGCTCACCAGACTGGGGGAAGATTCTGTTTACTGCTCACCAGACTGGAGGCACATCCTGTTTACTGCTCACCAGACTGGGGGAACATCCTGTTTACTGCTCACCAGATTAGAGGCACATCCTGTTTACTGCTCACCAGACTGGGGGAAGATTCTGTTTACTGCTCACCAGACTGGAGGCACATCCTGTTTGCTGCTCACCAGACTGGGGGCACATCCTGTTTACTGCTCACCAGACTGGGGGAACACCCTGTTTACTGCTCACCAGACTGGGGGAACATCCTGTTTACTGCTCACCAGATTAGAGGCACATCCTGTTTACTGCTCACCAGACTGGGGCACATCCTGTTTACTGCTCACCAGACTGGGGGTACATCCTGTTTACTGCTCACCAGATTAGAGGCACATCCTGTTTACTGCTCACCAGACTGGGGCACATCCTGTTTACTGCTCACCAGACTGGGGGAACATCCTGTTTACTGCTCACCAGATTAGAGGCACATCCTGTTTACTGCTCACCAGACTGGGGGAAGATTCTGTTTACTGCTCACCAGACTGGGGGAACACCCTGTTTACTGCTCACCAGACTGGGGGCACATCCTGTTTACTGCTCACCAGATTAGAGGCACATCCTGTTTACTGCTCACCAGACTGGGGGAAGATTCTGTTTACTGCTCACCAGACTGGGGCACATCCTGTTTATTGCTCACCAGACTGGGGGAAGATTCTGTTTACTGCTCACCAGACTGGGGCACATCCTGTTTATTGCTCACCAGACTGGGGGAACATCCTGTTTACTGCTCACCAGACTGGGGCACATCCTGTTTACTGCTCACCAGACTGGGGCACATCCTGTTTATTGCTCACCAGACTGGGGGAAGATTCTGTTTACTGCTCACCAGACTGGGGGAACATCCTGTTTACTGCTCACCAGACCGGGGGAACATCCTGTTTACTGCTCACCAGACTGGGGGAACATCCTGTTTACTGCTCAACAGACTGGGGGAACATCCTGTTTACTGCTCACCAGACTGGGGGAACATCCTGTTTACTGCTCAACAGACTGGGGGAACATCCTGTTTACTGCTCACCAGACTGGGGGAACATCCTGTTTACTGCTCACCAGACTGGGGGAACATCCTGTTTACTGCTCACCAGACCGGGGGAACATCCTGTTTACTGCTCACCAGACTGGGGGAACATCCTGTTTACTGCTCAACAGACTGGGGGAACATCCTGTTTACTGCTCACCAGACTGGGGGAACATCCTGTTTACTGCTCACCAGACTGGGGGAACATCCTGTTTACTGCTCACCAGACTGGGGGAACATCCTGTTTACTGCTCACCAGACTGGGGGAACATCCTGTTTCTGTGAACCTATTAACAGTTCAGTCTTAATAGCTTTGTGAACTCCCTCTGATATGATGGTCCGATTAGACCCTGTCATTGCATTAACAGGATAGGCTATAGGCCGGCACAGCTCAGCATATCACAGCTAAACACATCACAGCTCAGCATATCACATCTAAACACATCACAGCTCAGCATATCACATCTAAACACATCACAGCTCAGCACATCTAAACACATCACAGCTCAGCATATCACATCTAAACACATCACAGCTCAGCACATCTAAACACATCACAGCTCAGCATATCACATCTAAACACATCACAGCTCAGCATATCACATCTAAACACATCACAGCTCAGCACATCTAAACACATCACAGCTCAGCATATCACATCTAAACACATCACAGCTCAGCATATCACATCTAAACACATCACAGCTCAGCACATCACATCTAAACACATCACAGCTCAGCACATCTAAACACATCACAGCTCAGCACATCACATCACAGCACATCACAGCTCAGCACATCTAAACACATCACAGCTCAGCACATCACAGCACATCACAGCTCAGCACATCACAGCTCAGCACATCACATCTAATCACATCACAACTCAGCACATCACTTTAAAGTACTACTTAAGTCCTTTTTTGGGGTAAATGTACTTTGCTTTACTATTTATATTTTTGTCAACTTTTACTTTTACTTAACTACATTCCTAAATAAAATAATGTACTTTTTACTCCATACATTTTCCCTGAAACACAAAAGTACTCGTTACATTTTGAATGCTGAGCAGGACAGGAAAATTGTAAAATTCACACACTTATCAAGAGAACATCCCTGATCATCCCTACTGCCTCTGATCTGGTGGACTCACTAAACACAAATGCTTCGTTTGTAAATATGTCTGAGTGTTGGAGCGGGCCCCTGGCTCTCCGTAAATAAATAAAAAATGTGAAAATGATGCCGCCTGGTTTGTTTAATATGAGGAATTTGAAATGATTTATACTTTTACTTTTGACACTTGAGTATATGTTAGCAATTACATTTACTTTTGATACTTAAGTATACTTAAAACCAAATACTTTGACTTTTACTCAAGTAATATTTTACTGTGTGACTTTGACTTTTTCTTGAGTCATTTTCTATTAAAGGTATCTTTGCTTTTACTCAAGTATGACAATTGGGTATTTTTTCCACCACTGCACATCACAGCTAAGCACATCACAGTTAAGCACATCACAGTACAGCACAGAGAGGTGAATAAACCAACCAGCCACGGTGGACCCTCCTCCACTCTAACATGTGTCTCAAATGGCTCCCTATTCCCTATATAGTGCACTACTTTTGACCAGAGCCCTATGGCACCCTATTCCCTATTATATAGTGCACTACTTTAGACCAGAGCCCTATGGAACCCTATTCCCTATATAGTGCACTACTTTTGACCAGAGCCCATAGGTAGCCCCATAAAGCACTGCAATATAGAGCCTTCGGAAAGTATTCAGACCCCTTGACTTTTTCCACATTTTGTTAGTTAGTCTTATTCTAAAAATGGATTAAATTAAATACCCCATAATGACAAAGCGAAAACAGGTTTTTAGAAAATTTAGCAAATTTATAAATAAATAAAAAGTGTTCAGACACTTTAATTTGAGACTCGAACTTGAGCTCATGTGCATCCTGTTTCCATTGATCATCCTTAAGATGTTTCTACAACTTGATTGGAGTCTACCTGTGGTAAATTCAATTGATTGGGCATGATTTAGAAAGGCACACACCTGTCTATATAAGGTCCCACAGTTGACAGTGCATGTCAGAGCAAAAACCAAGCCATGAGGTCAAAAGGAAATGTCTGTAGAGCTCTGAGACAGGATTGTGTCGAGGCACAGATCTGGGGAAAGGTACAAAAAAGTTCTGCAGCACTGAAGGTTCTCAAGAACACAGTGGCCTCCATCATTCTTAAATGGAAGAAGTTTGGAACCACGAAGACTCTTCCTATAGCTGGTTGCCAAGGCCGAACTGAGCAATTGGGGGGATGGGCCTTGGTCAGGGAGGTGGCCAAGAACCCGATGGTCACTCTGACAGAGATCTAGAGTTCCTCTGTCGAGATGGGAGAACCTTCCAGAAGGACAACCATCTCAGCAGCACTCCACCGATCAGGCCTTTATGGTAGAGTGGCCAGACAGAAGCCACTCCTAAAGGCACATGACAGGCCGCTTGGAGTTTGCCAAAAGTCACCTAAAGACTCTCAGACTATGAGAAACAACATTCTCTGGTCTGATGAAACCAAGACTGAACTCTTTGACCTGAATGCCAAGTGTCACGTCTGGAGGAAACCTGACACCATCCCTACGGTGAAGCATGGTGGTGACCGCATCACTCTGTGGGGATGTTTTCAGCGTCAGGGACTGGGAGACTAGTCAGGATCAAGGGAAAGATGAACGGAGCAAAGTACAACGAGATCCTTGATGAAAACCTGCTTGAGGGTGCTCAGGACCTCAGACTGGGGCGAAGGTTCGCCTTCCAACAGGACAATGACCCTAAGCACACAGCCAGGACAGCAGTGGAGTGGATTCGGGACAAGTCTCTGAATGTCCTTGAGTGGCCCAGCCAGAGCCCAGACTTGAACACGATCAAACAACTCTGGAGAGACTTGAAAATAGCTGTGCAGCAACGCTCCCCATCCAATCTGACAGAGCTTGAGAGGGTCTGCAGAGAAGAATGGGAGAAACTCCCCAAATACAGGTGTGCAAAGCTTGTAGCGTCATACCCAAGAAGACTTGAGGCTGTAATCGCTGCCAAAGGTGCTTCAACAAAGTACTGAGGTAAGGATCTGAATAAATGTGATATTTCAGTTTTGTATTTGCAAAAATTTCTTAAAGCCTGTTTTTGATTTGTCATTATGGGGTATTGTGTGTAGCTTGATGAGGAAAACAAACAATTTAATCTATTTTAGAACAAGGCTGTAACATAACAACATTTTGGGAAAGTCAAGGGGTCTGAATATTTTCCGAATACACTGTATATAGGTATGGGATGCAGCCAGGGGCCCATTGTTAGTGTGGATTAGGCCGATATTTCGTATTTGAATATATCCAGCTAGCACATTTGGTTCTTTGGAAGTTGTTGGAAAGTATGTTTTTGGTTTCACATTGGTTGTGTGAATGAAGCCAAACAGTTCCTGACCAGTAAAACTGAACGTTTTATTAAATGTTCTGAGAACCGAAGTGAAAATGTTGCCTGTTCTAGGGAAATACATTTCTTAGGTTGCAGGGAGGTTCTAAGGACGTTTTACTCTGGTTCCCTGAGAGGTTTTATTAACTTTCAGAGAATGGAAATTATAGGTTTATTTGGATGTTTTTTAATAACTTCCTTAAAGCTGCAATGTGTAACTTTTTGGGTGACCTGACGAAGTTCACATAGAAATGTGAGTTATAGATCTGTCATTGTAATTGAAAGCAAGTCTAAGAAGCGGTAGATCTGTTCAATGTGCGCTATTTCTATGTTTCCCGTTCTTAAGTTTCATTGTTGCGTTTTTTTTAAACTTTCGGTTTTATACACCAGCTACAAACAGCTGAAAATACAATATTTTTGGTTATGGAAAATATATTTCACAGTGGTTTACATGGTATAATGATTCTCTACGCTATACATGCTTGATTTGTCACAAACTGAAATTAGGCAAACTATTAGAATTTTAGCAACCATGAAATGGGTATTTCTGCACAGTGCAGCTTTAAAACTTTCTCTGAATGTTTCACTAAGACTCATAGATTTCAGGCTGTAACGTTCGTCTTCCTTCTCGTCTGAGGAGGAGCATGGATCGGACCAAAACATGGATCGGACCAAAACATGGATCGGACCAAAACATGGATCGGACCAAAACATGGATCGGACCAAAACATGGATCGGACCAAAACGCAGCGTGGGTTGAATACATATCTTTTAATAAAGAAAGACGAACACGAAAAAACACTAGAACAAACTACAAAACAAGAAACGACGTTAACAGACCTGAACTTGAGAACATATAACATGAACGCACGAACAGGAAGGATAACAAACGAATGAACGAACGAACGAACGAACGAACGAACGAACGAACGAACGAACGAACACAGTCCCGTGTGGCACAAACACTGATACAGGAACAATCACCCACAAACAAACAGTGAGAACAGCCTACCTTAATATAGTTCTCAATCAGAGGAAACGTAAAACACCTGCCCCTGATTGAGAACCATATCAGGCTAATTGAAAATGAACCCAACATAGAAACACATAACATAGAATGCCCACCCAGCTCACGTCCTGACCAACTAAACAAAGACAAAACAAAGGAAATAAGGTCAGGAACGTGACTCAGGCTAACTTTTTTTTAGTTTTTTTTTAACTCTAAGCACTTTCTTTTGACAAATTTGAGAAGATTATATAAAAAATATATATGTTTATTAATTATGAAAAATATGAATAACATTCCACCCATGAGGCCACTGGGTCATTTGACAGCAGGAAAGTGCTACAGTAAGCAGTCTGTAGTTCTACACATTTTGCCATGGGGTTGAGGGGAAATTGTGCAGTCTTAAAACAAATTTGTACAATTCTACACATTTTGCCATGGGGTTGAGGGGAAATTGTGCAGTCTTAAAACAAATTTGTACAATTCTACACATTTTGCCATGGGGTTGAGGGGAAATTGTGCAGTCTTAAAACAAATTTGTACAATTCTACACATTTTGCCATGGGGTTGAGGGGAAATTGTGCAGTCTTAAAACAAATTTGTACAATTCTACACATTTTGCCATGGGGTTGAGGGGAAATTGTGCAGTCTTAAAACAAATTTGTACAATTCTACACATTTTGCCATGGGGTTGAGGGGAAATTGTGCAGTCTTAAAACAAATTTGTACAATTCTACACATTTTGCCATGGGGTTGAGGGGAAATTGTGCAGTCTTAAAACAAATTTGTACAATTCTACACATTTTGCCATGGGGTTGAGGGGAAATTGTGCAGTCTTAAAACAAATTTGTACAATTCTACACATTTTGCCATGGGGTTGAGGGGAAATTGTGCAGTCTTAAAACAAATTTGTACAATTCTACACATTTTGCCATGGGGTTGAGGGGAAATTGTGCAGTCTTAAAACAAATTTGTACAATTCTACACATTTTGCCATGGGGTTGAGGGGAAATTGTGTAGTCTTAAAACAAATTTGTACAATTCTACACATTTTGCCATGACTTATGCCCTACTAATGATATCTGATTGAGAGTGACTAACAAAATTAATGGGGGTCCCCTGGAGGTCAGGGCTCATGGGCACGTGCCCTTTGTGCCCGGTTGGTATTCGGCTTTAAGTTTAGATAACTGGCTAGACTAACTTACCAATCTAAAACTTGTAAGCTGACAAAACAAGAGAAAAACTGTTGATCAAACAAATTTCAAACTTGCACCTTGTGTATTCTACTATTCTAACTCTCAGCAGTAAGTGGGGCCCTACCAGTCAAAAGTTTGGACACATCTACTTATTCCAGGGTTTTTCTTAATTTTTTACTATTTTCTACATTGTAGAATAATAGTGAAGACATCAAAACTATGAAATAACAAATATGGAATCATGTAGTAACCAAAAAAGTGTAAAACAATAATTTGAGATTCTTCAAGGTAGCCACCCTTTGCCTTGATGACAGCTTTGCACACTCTTGACATTCTCTCAACCAGCTTCATGAGGAATGCTGAAACACTGAAATTCCCACAGAAGAACGCTGGTTCTTAACATTCTCTGAACTCTTTGAGAACGTTCCCAATGTCAAACCAGGTGGAGAACGTTCTTAGAACATTACCCAAATTGAAATGTAATCATGTTTGAACTTTTAGGAAGCCTTCTGTTAAAGTAATGAAATACCAAGAAAATATAGTTTTTTTTGTCAAGTTCCTTAATAAATATGCTGAGAATATTCCAAGCCAAGAAACTATCCGACATCATTCCCAGAACATTGTGGGAAGGTTGTAAAATAACCATAGGACATAGGACATAGGACCACACTCACATCAAGCTCTAAGAAATGGTTCTCAGAACGGTATTTTGTATTTATTTATTTAACCTTTATTTAACTAGGCAAGCCAGTTAAGAACAAATTCGTATTTACAATAACGGCCTACCAAAAGGCAAAAGCCTCCTGCGGGGACTGGGGCTGGGATAAAAATAAAAAAAATATATAGAACAAAACACACATCACGACAAGAGAGACAACACAACACTACATAAAGAGAGACCTAAGACAACAACATAGCAAGGCAGTAACACATGACAACACAGCATAGTAGCAACACAACGTGACAACAACATGAAAGTCCATTAAAAACACGTAGCATTCATCTGTTCTAATCTTAGGGTCATGCACTATTCATAAAACATATATACAACTTTTATCATGCAGAAACAATACTGTCATACTGTAAAAAAATAAATAATACTAAAACATATTGTAATATTACATTTTGGCCATATCGCCCAGACCTAGTGTGGATGTGGACACATTGTCAACCTCAGAAAATGGTTCTGAGTCTGGACACATATGAGTGATTAACCCTGACCCAGGCACCAGCTGCTTTCCCTATTCCATTCCACTCCGCAGGAACTTCCGTTGGAATCTCTATTTTATTATTAATGATTTAGGAACATTATAAATGGTTTAGTGAGAAGCTGGAAGTGACCCCAAGGACCAGCTGTAACAGACTGGGTTTTAAACAACAGAACAAACAGATGTCTGGTTGTTTTGTATGGAATAAAACAACCCTGTTCTGTGCCTGGGTGACTACTCATCAAGCTTTGGAGATGACCCTACATTGTACATTATACAGTGTTAGATGAGTTTAAATATCCACAAAAGGGGGATGATACGTGGATTAATTGGGGGCATTTCTTTTATTTGGCGAAAAAGCAACAAATCACCAAAATGGTTCTCTTACATAATGCTATTTACATGCAACAGATTCTCATAAACTGATACCAACGTACATTCTCCCTATGAAAATAATCCTTCCTCTGTGCTTTGTAAACACCATTGGTATAACTTTATTTTTGCCATAACACCATTGGTATAACTTTATTGGTATATATATTTATGTACAGTATTTGGTTGAGATTAAGCTGAGGTAAAAATGACGTTGTTTCTGAAAAACCACTCTCAGTAGGTAGTACAGTACTGCAACCTATGAAAGAAAAACTGCATCCCAAATGACACGCTAGTCCCTATGTAGTGCACTACTTCTCTATAGGGCTCTGGTTAAAAGTAGTGCACTACTTCTCTATAGGGCTCTGGTCAAAAGTAGTGCACTACTTCTCTATAGGGCTCTGGTCAAAAGTAGTGCACTACTTCTCTATAGGGCTCTGGTCAAAAGTAGTGCACTACTTCTCTATAGGGCTCTGGTTAAAAGTAGTGCACTACTTCTCTATAGGGCTCTGGTCAAAAGTAGTGCACTACTTCTCTATAGGGCTCTGGTCAAAAGTAGTGCACTACTTCTCTATAGGGCTCTGGTCAAAAGTAGTGCACTACTTCTCTATAGGGCTCTGGTCAAAAGTAGTGCACTACTTCTCTATAGGGCTCTGGTCAAAAGTAGTGCACTACTTCTCTATAGGGCTCTGGTTAAAAGTAGTGCACATTCTAGAGAATAGTCGGCTGTCTGGGATTCACCCTATGTTTGGGGAAGCCACTCTTGCTACAAGGGGGTGTTGTTTTTTCACCATCTGAAATGAAAATGTGTTGAGTGGAGGAAGGAACCACCGCAGAGTGGTGAGATGGGAGGATAGGCCCTTGGCAGAGAGAATGAACCAACACCACATTTACATTTAAGTCATTTAGCAGACGCTCTTATCCAGAGCGACTTACAAATTGGAAAGTTCATACATATTCATCCTGGTCCCCCCGTGGGGAATGAACCCACAACCCTGGCGTTGCAAGCGCCATGCTCTACCAACTGAGCCACACGGGACCACATCATAATGTGTTGAGTGGAGGAAGGAACCACCTCAGAGTGGTGAGATGGGAGGATAGGCCCTTGGCAGAGAGAATGAACCAACACCACATCATAATTTATGACTTAAAAAAAAAAAAAACATTCATTTTTTATTTCACTACACAATGTGGGATGACACTTCATGTTTACTGCAGTAATTTCCTTAGTAAAAAATTGATGAATGAAGACTTGTGAATGTTTCATGAAACAAACAGTAACATTAATGCTGAGGCCTTAAAAGCCACTTCTGTTTTTAGACTTGTTGCACCCAACCACCCGATCACCCGACCACCCGACCACCCGACCACAGTTTGGCTGTGAACACAGATTTTTTTTATTTTTTACACCCGACCAGAACCACAGTGGGTTGTAAACGCAGCCTCCCGTGTGATGTTGACGCGCCATCACACTCCAACACAGTTATCACAGAACAGAGCAGAGCTATGAGGTTAAGATCTCAAAATGGCTACCCCGAGTGGGTTTTCTTCACATCTGACTGTTGTGGCCACAGTGACTAGAGTGACAGGAAAGTATGAGGGCAGCTCAGCAGGTCATAGACCAGCGGAAATGTTGCCTCCACTTTCCCTTCCCAGGCTAGTCTGCATTTCCGCGTGAAGCAGTAGTGGATCATCGTCTGATAGCATGACTAATCTGTCTGCTGCTGCCTTTGTTGTTATTATTGTTGTTGCTTTTAATTAAAGCAGCCTTTGTTTTATCACATTGAGAATTTAAATGTTTCTGTGTACCGTACATTATAACTGTCCCCTGGGTTTCTGAGCTAGCCAGCAGGGGTTCACACACACACACACACACACACGCACACACACACACACACACACACACACACACACACACACACACATTAGCTATTGATGACCCTCAACAGCCTTTTAACTGCTGGTTTCCTGTTTGTTTGTTTCCGTTCTGGAACCAAATAGAGAATCAAAAGAAGTGTGAGAGCTGGTGATTGGCCAACGCCTTCTGGACAAACCGCCCTGTGTAGTAATCTTGTTGCAGGGCCATCAAGTCTAATAGATGTCTAAGACATAATTTCCCCCACTGCTGTTAAACTTCTTTTAAGTGTTTCTTTTTCATGCAAATAAAATTTTATTTGGGTTGAATAATGCATTTGTACCTAAAGGCTTCCAAATCAAAGTCACTATACTGGACAAAAAAATAAAAAATAAACCTGGAACAGAAATCATTTTCATGACAATGGAATAATTGTGGGTTGACTTTACTGCAAAGTTAAACAAAATCAGCCAACAAGTGCTCAGCATATGTGGGATCTCCTTGAAGATGGTTTTTGGTTACTATATGATTCCATATTTGTTATTTCATAGTTGATGTCTTCACTACAATGTAGAAAACAGTAAAAAAAAGAATTAGTAGGTGTGTCCAAACGTTTGACTGGTACTATATAATATACATTACATGACCAAAAGTATGTGGACACCTGCTCATCAAACATCTCATTCCAAAATGATGGGCATTAACATGGAGTTGATCTCCCCTTTGCTGCTATAACAGCCTCCACTCTTCTGGAAAATGCTTTCCACTAGATGTTGGAACATTGCTGTGGGGACTTGCTTCCATTCAGCCACAAGATCATTAGTGAGGTCGGGCACTGATGTTGGGCGACACCAAAGGTGTTCGATGCAGTTGAGGTCAGGGCTTTTTGCAGGCCAGTCAAGTTCTTCCTAACCGATCTCGACTAACCAGGTCAGCTTATGGACATAAGACATAATTGGTGCATGGGGATTTTGTCATGCTGAAAGGGCCTTCATCAAACTGTTGCCGCAAAGTTGGAAGCACAGAATCGTCTAGAATGTAAATGTATGCTGTAGCGTTAAGCTTTCCCTTCTCTGAAACTAAGGGGCCCGAACCATGAAAAACAGCCCCAGACCATTATTCCTCCTCCACCAAACTTTACAGTTGGCATTTTGCATTGAGGCAGCATTCTCCTGGCATCGGCCAAACCCCCAATTCTGTGTATTTGAATTGTTTTATCAATGTTAATTCGCTTCTGAATCTCAGTCTCTACAACCCAGTGAGCGGATTCATGAGCTGTAGTAACACGTGACTGGTGTCAAATTACATTACATAGCCACTGGCACTGAAGACTGGGAAAGTCCCCGGGCAGCTTATTTAATTTGCTGAAAGGCCAGTCACTAGTGTGGCAGAAAAGATACCCGTAGGAAGATACCAGCGTCATTCTTTTGACAAACACAGAAGGTTGTATATTGAATTCAATAGAAGGAAACAAGAGAGAGAGAGAGAGACTGCCAGTTCTTTAATGTAGTCATTGATTGTATTATACAGTCAACACGTTAAGGAGCTGGCTGTCTATACCTCCTCTATTGAATTAAATGTAGCCTAATATTGCTACGCTTAGTGGGCAGGTGGGAACACTTGACATGCACTCATTTGAAATATGTAGTTAAGCTGTTATAAAGTATTATATAAGCATGTATTTAGGGGTTTTCTTTTTTGTCTAAGGATCCATAATAAACTATTCATTTATTAATCATTACTCCCTCATTAATAAAACATTTACTAATCATTAGTAAATTAACCTTTAAAATAAAGTGTTATCCTAGGATGTTATCCCAGTGATGCTAGGCTTAGCAGTACAGACAGCTCAGCTGCAGTGAGAGAGAGAGAGAGAGAGAGAGAGAGAGAGAGAGAGAGAGAGAGAGAGTGAGAGAGAGAGAGAGAGAGTGAGACAGAGAGAGACAGAGACAGAGACAGAGACAGAGAGAGAGAGAGAGAGAGAGAGAGAGAGAGAGAGAGTGGGAGAGAGAGAGTGTGAGAGAGAGAGAGAGAGAGAGAGAGAGAGAGTGAGAGAGTGTGAGAGAGAGTGAGAGAGAGAGAGAGAGTGGGAGAGAGAGAGAGAGAGAGAGTGAGAGAGTGTGAGAGAGAGTGAGAGAGAGAGAGAGAGTGGGAGAGAGAGAGAGAGAGAGAGAGAGAGAGAGAGAGAGAGAGAGAGAGAGAGAGTGAGAGACAGAGACAGAGAGAGACAGAGAGAGACAGAGACAGAGCGAGAGAGCCATTTTATTTGTTTGGCTCTACATTACTATATGTAATAGTAATTAACCCTTAGGGAGGGGACATCTATGACAGCCAGGCACTTCTATTAACAGTATAAGTAGTTAGGCTTCCATAAGGTATTATATATTAGCAGTAATCTTCTTCATCTAATAAATGTGTTTATTCATGCACAACTAGGATGTTGCTGGGCCCAGCAGTGGGGTCCTCTGGGCAAGAGGAATACCTCTGTTCATCGACTACAGCTCAGCATTCAACACCATAGTACCTTCCAAACTCGTCATTAAGCTCGAGACCCTGGGTCTGAACCCTGCCCTGTGCAACTGAGTCCTAGACTTCCTGATGGGCCGCCCCCAGGTGGTGAAGGTAGGAAACAACATCTCCACCCCGCTGATCCTCAACACTGGGGCCCCACAAGGGTGCGTTCTCAGCCCTCTCCTGTACTCCCTGTTCACCCATGACTGCGTGGCCATGCATACCTCCAACTCAATCATCAAGTTTGCAGACGACACTACAGTGGTAGGCTTGATTACCAACAACGACGAGACAGCCTACAGGGAGGAGGTGAGGCCCTCAGAGTGTGGTGTCAGGAAAATAACTTATTTCTTAACGTCAACAAAACAAAGGAGATGATCGTGGACTTCAGGAAACAGCAGAGGGAGCACCCCCCCTGTCCACATCGACGGGACAGTAGTGGAGAAGGTGGAAAGTTTTAAGTTCCTTGGCGTACACATCACTGACAAACTGAAATGGTCCACCCACACAGACAGCGTGGTGAAGAAGGCGCAGCAGCGCCTCTTCAACCTCAGGAGGCTGAAGAAATTTGTCTTGTCACCAAAAACACTCACAAACTTTTACAGATGCACAATCGAGAGCATCCTGTCGGGCTGTATCACCGCCTGGTACGGCAACTGCTCCGCCCACAACCGTAAGGCTCTCCAGAGGGTAGTGCGGTCTGCACAACGCATCACCGGGGGCAAACTACCTCCCCTCCAGGACACCTACAGCACACGATGTCACAGGAAGGCCATAAAGATTATCAAGGACAACAACCACCAGAGCCACTGCCTGTTCACCCCGCTATCATCCAGAAGGTGAGGTCAGTACAGGTGCATCAAAGCGGGGACCGAGAGACTGAAGAACAGCTTCTATCTCAAGGCCATCAGACTGTTAAACAGCCATCACTAACATTGAGTGGCTGCTGCCAACATACTGGCTCAAATCTCTAGCCACTTTAATAGTAAAACATTTGATGTAATAAATGTATCACTTGCCACTTTATATAATGTTTACATGCCCTACATTACTCATCTCCTATGTGTATATACTGTACTCTATACCATCGACTGCATCTTGCCTATGCCATTCGGCCATCGCTCATCCATATATTTATATGTACATATTCAAATTAATTCCTTTACACTTGTGTGTACAAGGTAGTTGTTGTGAATTTGTTAGATTACTCGTTGGATATTACTGCACGGTCGGAACTAGAAGCACAAGCATTTCTCTACACTTGCATTAACATCTGCTAACCATGTGTATGTGACCAATACAACTTGATTTGATTTGGTCCCAGTGCTGAGGGAAAGCATGCTAGGCTTAGCAGAAACAGATCAGTAGGAAGAAAACACAGACACACAGATGTACTGCCAGTTCCTTAATATGTTGGCTCTATATGTAATAATAATTAACACAGATGGACGGACAAACGGATGGACGGACGGACAGTGACAGACAGATGGATGGACAGATAGTGACAGGCGGACAGACGGACGGACGGACATGGACAGACAGATGAATGGACAGACAGTGACAGACGGACAGACGGACGGACAGACAGACAGACAGACAGACAGACAGACAGACAGACAGACAGACAGACAGACAGACAGACAGACAGACAGACAGACAGACAGACATATTATAATGTTTAGTTTACCTAGCCAGTACTGACTGTAACAAGGATATTATAATGTTTAGTTTACCTAGCCAGTACTGACTGTAACAAGGATATTATAATGTTTAGTTTACCTAGCCAGTACTGTAACAAGGATATTATAATGTTTAGTTTACCTAGCCAGTACTGTAACAAGGATATTATAATGTTTAGTTTACCTAGCCAGTACTGACTGTAACAAGGATATTATAATGTTTAGTTTACCTAGCCAGTACTGTAACAAGGATATTATAATGTTTAGTTTACCTAGCCAGTACTGACTGTAACAAGGATATTATAATGTTTAGTTTACCTAGCCAGTACTGACTGTAACAAGGATATTATAATGTTTAGTTTACCTAGCCAGTACTGACTGTAACAAGGATATTATAATGTTTAGTTTACCTAGCCAGTACTGACTGTAACAAGGATATTATAATGTTTAGTTTACCTAGCCAGTACTGACTGTAACAAGGATATTATAATGTTTAGTTTACCTAGCCAGTACTGACTGTAACAAGGATATTATAATGTTTAGTTTACCTAGCCAGTACTGACTGTAACAAGGATATTATAATGTTTAGTTTACCTAGCCAGTACTGTAACAAGGATATTATAATGTTTAGTTTACCTAGCCAGTACTGTAACAAGGATATTATAATGTTTAGTTTACCTAGCCAGTACTGTAACAAGGATATTATAATGTTTAGTTTACCTAGCCAGTACTGACTGTAACAAGGATATTATAATGTTTAGTTTACCTAGCCAGTACTGACTGTAACAAGGATATTATAATGTTTAGTTTACCTAGCCAGTACTGACTGTAACAAGGATATTATAATGTTAGTTTACCTAGCCAGTACTGTAACAAGGATATTATAATGTTTAGTTTACCTAGCCAGTACTGACTGTAACAAGGATATTATAATGTTTAGTTTACCTAGCCAGTACTGACTGTAACAAGGATATTATAATGTTTAGTTTACCTAGCCAGTACTGACTGTAACAAGGATATTATAATGTTTAGTTTACCTAGCCAGTACTGACTGTAACAAGGATATTATAATGTTAGTTTACCTAGCCAGTACTGACTGTAACAAGGATATTATAATGTTTAGTTTACCTAGCCAGTACTGTAACAAGGATATTATAATGTTTAGTTTACCTAGCCAGTACTGACTGTAACAAGGATATTATAATGTTTAGTTTACCTAGCCAGTACTGACTGTAACAAGGATATTATAATGTTTAGTTTACCTAGCCAGTACTGTAACAAGGATATTATAATGTTAGTTTACCTAGCCAGTACTGTAACAAGGATATTATAATGTTTAGTTTACCTAGCCAGTACTGTAACAAGGATATTATAATGTTAGTTTACCTAGCCAGTACTGTAACAAGGATATTATAATGTTTAGTTTACCTAGCCAGTACTGACTGTAACAAGGATATTATAATGTTTAGTTTACCTAGCCAGTACTGACTGTAACAAGGATATTATAATGTTTAGTTTACCTAGCCAGTACTGACTGTAACAAGGATATTATAATGTTAGTTTACCTAGCCAGTACTGTAACAAGGATATTATAATGTTTAGTTTACCTAGCCAGTACTGTAACAAGGATATTATAATGTTTAGTTTACCTAGCCAGTACTGACTGTAACAAGGATATTATAATGCTTAGTTTACCTAGCCAGTACTGACTGTAACAAGGATATTATAATGTTTAGTTTACCTAGCCAGTACTGTAACAAGGATATTATAATGTTTAGTTTACCTAGCCAGTACTGACTGTAACAAGGATATTATAATGTTAGTTTACCTAGCCAGTACTGACTGTAACAAGGATATTATAATGTTTAGTTTACCTAGCCAGTACTGACTGTAACAAGGATATTATAATGTTTAGTTTACCTAGCCAGTACTGACTGTAACAAGGATATTATAATGTTTAGTTTACCTAGCCAGTACTGACTGTAACAAGGATATTATAATGTTTAGTTTACCTAGCCAGTACTGACTGTAACAAGGATATTATAATGTTTAGTTTACCTAGCCAGTACTGACTGTAACAAGGATATTATAATGTTTAGTTTACCTAGCCAGTACTGACTGTAACAAGGATATTATAATGTTTAGTTTACCTAGCCAGTACTGTAACAAGGATATTATAATGTTTAGTTTACCTAGCCAGTACTGACTGTAACAAGGATATTATAATGTTTAGTTTACCTAGCCAGTACTGACTGTAACAAGGATATTATAATGCTTAGTTTACCTAGCCAGTACTGACTGTAACAAGGATATTATAATGTTTAGTTTACCTAGCCAGTACTGTAACAAGGATATTATAATGTTTAGTTTACCTAGCCAGTACTGACTGTAACAAGGATATTATAATGTTTAGTTTACCTAGCCAGTACTGTAACAAGGATATTATAATGTTTAGTTTACCT
The DNA here is from genome assembly GCF_016432855.1 of Salvelinus namaycush. NCBI lineage: Eukaryota > Metazoa > Chordata > Actinopteri > Salmoniformes > Salmonidae > Salvelinus > Salvelinus namaycush. The sequence continues at coordinate 8,741,564 of NC_052309.1, read as the reverse complement.
AGCCAGTACTGACTGTAACAAGGATATTATAATGTTTAGTTTACCTAGCCAGTACTGTAACAAGGATATTATAATGTTTAGTTTACCTAGCCAGTACTGACTGTAACAAGGATATTATAATGTTTAGTTTACCTAGCCAGTACTGACTGTAACAAGGATATTATAATGTTTAGTTTACCTAGCCAGTACTGTAACAAGGATATTATAATGCTTAGTTTACCTAGCCAGTACTGACTGTAACAAGGATATTATAATGTTTAGTTTACCTAGCCAGTACTGACTGTAACAAGGATATTATAATGTTTAGTTTACCTAGCCAGTACTGACTGTAACAAGGATATTATAATGTTTAGTTTACCTAGCCAGTACTGTAACAAGGATATTATAATGTTTAGTTTACCTAGCCAGTACTGTAACAAGGATATTATAATGTTTAGTTTACCTAGCCAGTACTGTAACAAGGATATTATAATGTTAGTTTACCTAGCCAGTACTGACTGTAACAAGGATATTATAATGTTTAGTTTACCTAGCCAGTACTGACTGTAACAAGGATATTATAATGTTAGTTTACCTAGCCAGTACTGACTGTAACAAGGATATTATAATGTTTAGTTTACCTAGCCAGTACTGTAACAAGGATATTATAATGTTTAGTTTACCTAGCCAGTACTGACTGTAACAAGGATATTATAATGTTTAGTTTACCTAGCCAGTACTGACTGTAACAAGGATATTATAATGCTTAGTTTACCTAGCCAGTACTGACTGTAACAAGGATATTATAATGTTTAGTTTACCTAGCCAGTACTGACTGTAACAAGGATATTATAATGCTTAGTTTACCTAGCCAGTACTGACTGTAACAAGGATATTATAATGTTTAGTTTACCTAGCCAGTACTGTAACAAGGATATTATAATGTTTAGTTTACCTAGCCAGTACTGACTGTAACAAGGATATTATAATGTTTAGTTTACCTAGCCAGTACTGACTGTAACAAGGACGTTATAATGCCAATGAATGACTTTGCAAAGTACCATGTCAGTCACAGACTTTCATATAGAACACCACATTGTTATCATTGTAAAAAAAAACACTCAGACAAATCAATTTCCCTGCTTTTGATCTCATGTTTTAATCTTCACAGTTACGATGTCACACTCAGACACATCAATTTCCCTGCTATTGATCTCATGTTTTCTTCCGTATAATTTACGTCAATAACAGATACAGAGACAGTCAGTCCTGGTGGTTGAACACCGTGTGAAGCCCAGACATTATTTTTATTTAAAATGTAACTTTTGAGTTTGAGTTTATTTTGTATTTGTACAAGGGGACCGTGCACATTAATAATCAACGTTTCAATTAAATATATCTTATGCAATATCTTAGATTGGTCTTGTCTATAACTGTTCTGTACTTTGTCATGTATTTGCACGTTTTATGTGGATCCCAGGAAGAGTAGCTGCTGATATGTGTGGATCTTAATAAAATAAACTACACAACGGGACTATCTAAAGAGATTATCTACGACAGTCGGCCTCGTGTCTTTTCAAGGCCCCTCCTGCCACGCCGCTGAGGTGTAGTCTTTTTGTTTGCGTGTGATTGTGTTACGAAGGCCACAGAGCCATTGATGAAACCATTGCTTCTTTATCACAACAGTAATTAAAATGCTGTATTGTGGAGCAGAGTAGCCTAGTTCACACGGGTCAGTTGCTGCAGTCCAAACAGCTGTTCCACATCGTCGTCCCCGCAGGTAGCTGTTTAGGGATTAGCTCTGCCTCACGTGCTCCTGCATCACAAGAAGTCAATGTGTAATTATATTAAACATGCTCCATCTCCTAATCTGTAGTTATTTTTAAAGCAGGCGGGCGGTCGAGGCGGACACACTGGAGAGAGAGGGGGAGGTGGAGAGGAGAGAGTGAGAGGAGAGAGGAGGAGGTGGAGAGGAGAGAGTGAGAGGAGAGAGGGGGAGGTGGAGAGGAGAGAGTGAGAGGAGAGAGGAGGAGATGGAGAGGAGAGAGTGAGAGGAGAGAGGAGGAGGTAGAGAGGAGAGAGTGAGAGGAGAGAGGAGAAGGTGGAGAGGAGAGAATGAGGGGAGAGAGGAGGAGGTGGAGAGGAGAGAGTGAGAGAAGAGAGGAGGAGGTGGAGAGGAGAGAGTGAGAGGAGAGAGGAGGAGGTGGAGAGGAGAGAGTGAGAGGAGAGAGGAGGAGGTGGAGAGGAGAGAGTGAGAGGAGAGAGGAGAGAGTGAGAGGAGAGAGTGAGAGGAGAGAGGAGGAGGTGGAGAGGAGAGAGTGAGAGGAGAGAGGAGGAGGTGGAGAGGAGAGAGTGAGAGGAGAGAGGAGGAGGTGGAGAGGAGAGAGTGAGAGGAGAGAGGAGGAGGTGGAGAGGAGAGAGTGAGAGGAGAGAGGAGGAGGTGGAGAGGAGAGAGTGAGAGGAGAGAGGAGGAGGTGGAGAGGAGAGAGTGAGAGGAGAGAGGAGGAGGTGGAGAGGAGAGAGTGAGAGGAGAGAGGAGGAGGTGGAGAGGAGAGAGTGAGAGGAGAGAGGAGGAGGTGGAGAGGAGAGAGTGAGAGGAGAGAGGAGGAGGTGGAGAGGAGAGAATGAGGGGAGAGAGGAGGAGGTGGAGAGGAGAGAGTGAGAGGAGAAAGGAAAGTGAGGAATGTAGGCGCTCTGGGAAGGCAGGAGAAGGCAGTGGGTCGGTTCCCAGAGAAAACCCTTCAGAGTGGGATCACTCCTCACGCCTCATCTCTGTCACGACTTCCGCCGAAGTCGGCTCCTCTCCTTGTTCGGGCGGCGTTCGGCGGTCGACGTCACCTGCTTTCTAGCCATCGCCGCTCCATTTTTCATGTATCCATTTGTTTTGTCTTGTTCCCTGCACTCTTACCCTTCTCCCCCTCTCTTACCCCTCTCCCCCTCTCTTACCCTTCTCCCCCTCTCTTACCCTTCTCCCCCTCTCTTACCCTTCTCCCCCTCTCTTACCCCTCTCCCCCACACCTGGTTTTCATTCCCCAATCAATTCATATGTATTTATTCCTCTGTTCCCCATCTTGTCTTTGTGTAAGATTGTTTGTGTTACGTGTATTTTGATATTGTGGATATTGTTACATTACTTTTTGTCTATGTTCCGTGTTTTGGGCACATTTTATGTAACTTTGTGCTGTCAGTTTGACCGGAATAAAAAGTGTGCTTGTTCACTACACTCTGCTCTCCTGCACCTGACTTCGCCTCCGATACACAATCCTAACAATCTCCGTGCACCAGAGGGCGGCTGTGGAGAATAGCCCCCCCCCCCCCCGGTTTTAGCCTCCTTCTGTCACCTACTACGGAGTTCTCCCCCAATCCCTACCCACACACCAATATCACCGTGGCCCCCCCCACTCCTTCCCCACCATGGCTGGAGAGCCTCTGGAGGACTGACTGGGGCAGAAAGTGGTCCTACAGTATGTGTGGTGTCATACTCCAGTCTAGGAAGGAAAAATACTCCAGTCTAGGAAGGAAAAATACTCCAGTCTAGGATGGGGAAATACTCCAGTCTAGGATGAAAAAATACTTCAGTCTAGGATTGAAAAATACTCCAGTCTAGGAAGGGAAAATACTCCAGTCTAGGATTGAAACATACTCCAGTATAGGTTTGAAATATACTCCAGTCTAGGTTTGAAAAATACTCCAGTCTAGGTTTGAAAAATACTCCAGTCTAGGATTGAAAAATACTCCAGTATAGGTTTGAAAAATACTCCAGTCTAGGTTTGAAAAATACTCCAGTCTAGGTTTGAAAAATACTCCAGTCTAGGATTGAAAAATACTCCAGTATAGGTTTGAAAAATACTCCAGTCTAGGTTTGAAAAATTCTCCAGTCTAGGTTTAAAAAATACTCCAGTCTAGGTTTGAAAAATGCTCCAGCCTAGGTTTGAAAAATACTCCAGTCTAAGATTGAAAATACTCCAGTATAGGTTTGAAAAATACTCCAGTCTAGGTTTGAAAAATACTCCAGTCTAGGGTTGAAATATACTCCAGTCTAGGTTTGAATAATACTCCAGTCTAGGTTTGAAAAATACTCCAGTCTAGGATTGAAAAATACTCCAGTCTAGGATGGGAAAATACTCCAGTCTTGGATTGAAAAATACTCCAGTCTAGGAAGGAAAAATACTCCAGTATAGGATTGAAAAATACTCCAGTCTAGGAAGGAAAAATACTCCAGTCTAGGATTGAAAAATACTCCAGTCTAGGAAGGAAAAATACTCCAGTCTAGGAAGGGAAAATACTCCAGTCTAGGATGGGAAAATACTCCAGTCTAGGATGGGAAAATACTCCAGTCTAGATTGAAAAATACTCCAGTCTAGGTTTGAAAAATACTCCAGTCTAGAGTTGAAATATACTCCAGTCTAGGTTTGAAAAATACTCCAGTCTAGGTTTGAAAAATTCTCCAGTCTAGGATTGAAAAATACTCCAGTCTAGGATTGAAAAATACTCCAGTCTAGGATGGGAAAATACTCCAGGCTAGGATGGGAAAATACTCCAGTCTAGGAAGGAAAAATACTCCAGTCTAGGAAGGGAAAATACTCCAGTCTAGGATGGGAAAATACTCCAGTCTAGGATGGGAAAATACTCCAGTCTAGGATGGGAAAATACTCCAGTCTAGGATGGGAAAATACTCCAGTCTAGGATTGAAAAATACTCCAGTCTAGGATTGAAAAATACTCCAGTCTAGAGTTGAAATATACTCCAGTCTAGGTTTGAAAAATTCTCCAGTCTAGGATTGAAAAATACTCCAGTCTAGGATTGAAAAATACTCCAGTCTAGGATGGGAAAATACTCCAGGCTAGGATGGGAAAATACTCCAGTCTAGGAAGGAAAAATACTCCATTCTAGGAAGGAAAAATACTCCAGTCTAGGAAGGAATAATACTCCAGTCTAGGAAGGAAAAATACTCCAGTCTAGGAAGGAATAATACTCCAGTATAGGTTTGAAAAATCCTCCAGTCTAGGTTTGAAAAATCCTCCAGTCTAGGTTTGAAAAATACTCCAGTCTAGGGTTGAAAAATACTCCAGTCTAGGATTGAAAAATACTCCAGTCTAGGATTGAAAAATACTCCAGTCTAGGAAGAAAAAATACTCCAGTCTAGGAAGGGAAAATACTCCAGTCTAGGATGGGAAAATACTCCAGTCTAGGATGGGAAAATACTCCAGTCTAGGAAGGGAAAATACTCCAGTCTAGGATGGGGAAATACTCCAGTCTAGGATGGGGAAATACTCCAGTCTAGGATGGGGAAATACTCCAGTCTAGGAAGGGAAAATACTCCAGTCTAGGAAGGGAAAATACTCCAGTCTAGGATGTGAAAATACTCCAGTCTAGGATGGGAAAATACTCTAGTCTAGGGTGGGAAAATACTCCAGTCTAGGGTGGAATAATACTCCAGTCTAGGAAGGAATAATACTCCAGTCTAGGAAGGAATAATACTCCAGTCTAGGAAGGGAAAATACTCCAGTCTAGGATGGGAAAATACTCCAGTCTAGGATGGGAAAATACTCCAGTCTAGGAAGGAATAATACTCCAGTCTAGGAAGGAATAATACTCCAGTCTAGGAAGGAATAATACTCCAGTCTAGGAAGCGAAAATACTCCAGTCTAGGATGGGAAATACTCCAGTCTAGGATGGGAAAATACTCCAGTCTAGGATGGGAAAATACTCCAGTCTAGGAAGGGAAAATACTCCAGTCTAGGAAGGGAAAATACTCCAGTCTAGGATGGGAAAATACTCCAGTCTAGGATGGGAAACTACTTCAGTCTAGGATGGGAAAATACTCCCGTCTAGGATGGGGAAATACTCCAGTCTAGGATGGGAAAATACTCCAGTCTAGGAAGGAATAATACTCCAGTCTAGGAAGGAATAATACTCCAGTCTAGGAAGGAATAATACTCCAGTCTAGGAAGCGAAAATACTCCAGTCTAGGATGGGAAATACTCCAGTCTAGGATGGGAAAATACTCCAGTCTAGGATGGGAAAATACTCCAGTCTAGGAAGGGAAAATACTCCAGTCTAGGAAGGGAAAATACTCCAGTCTAGGATGGGAAAATACTCCAGTCTAGGATGGGAAACTACTTCAGTCTAGGATGGGAAAATACTCCCGTCTAGGATGGGGAAATACTCCAGTCTAGGATGGGACAATACTCCAGTCTAGGAAGGGAAAATACTCCAGTCTAGGATGGGGAAATAATCCAGTCTAGGATGGGGAAATACTCCAGTCTAGGATGGGAAAATACTCCAGTCTAGGATGGAATAATACTCCAGTCTAGGAAGGAATAATACTCCAGTCTAGGAAGGAATAATACTCCAGGCTAGGAATGGAAAATACTCCAGTCTAGGATGGGAAAATACTCCAGTCTAGGAAGGGAAAATACTCCAGTCTAGGATGGGAAAATACTCCAGTCTAGGATGGGAAAATACTCCAGTCTAGGATGGGAAAATACTCCAGTCTAGGATGGGAAAATACTCCAGTCTAGGATGAAATAATACTCCAGTCTAGGATGGGAAAATACTCCAGTCTAGGAAGGGAAAATACTCCCGTCTGGGATGGGAAAATACTCCAGTCTAGGAAGGAACAATACTCCAGTCTAGGAAGGAAAAATACTCCAGTCTATGTTTGAATAATACTCCAGTCTATGTTTTAATAATACTCCAGTCTAAGATGGGAAAATACTCCAGTCTAGGAAGGACAAATACTCCAGTCTAGGAAGGGAAAATACTCCAGTCTATGTTTGAATAATACTCCAGTCTATGTTTGAATAATACTCCAGTCTATGTTTGAATAATACTCCAGTCTCGGATTGAAAACTTTACCAAAGTTCCCAGGTTTTCCAGAAATTCCAGTTGAAAGAATCACGGAATCAGGTTTGAGTAACCAGGAAATACTAGGAATCAGGTTTGAGTAACCAGGAAATACTAGGAATCAGGTTTGAGTAACCAGGAAATACCAGGAATCAGGTTTGAGTAACCAGGAAATACCAGGAATCAGGTTTGAATAACCAGGAAATACTAGGAATCAGGTTTGAGTAACCAGGAAATACCAGGAATCAGGTTTGAGTAACCAGGAAATACTAGGAATCAGGTTTGAGTAACCAGGAAATACCAGGAATCAAGTTTGAGTAACCAGGAAATACTAGGAATCAGGTTTGAATAACCAGGAAATACTAGGAATCATCCAACCGGGATTAAATTACGAGAATTTATGGATAAATATCATTATGTAAATTCAGACATGACGGTAAAACTTTTTTTCCGCTTTTTTGCGTCGAGTAGAGTGCTGCACATTTACAGTTATTCCTGTTATTGTGCACAAAAATACATGATGCTGAAACTCATAGTTTGCCAGCTGGGGCTCAAATTAACCCCCCACCCCCCATCCAACACCAACACCAACCCACCCCATCCTCCCCTCTCATAGCTGCAGGCCACAGATTACCCCTCTTCTCTTCTCTTACCCCTCTCCCCTCTTCCCCTCTCTTCCCCCTCTCCCCTCTCCCCTCTCTTACCCATCTCCCCCTCTCTTACCCTTCTCCCCCTCTCTTACCCCTCTCCCCTCCCCCCCTCTCTTACCCATCTCCCCCTCTCTTACCCCTCTCCCTTCTGCTCTCTCTTACTCCCCTCTCACATCTCCAGCCATTACAATGAGCCTGTCCTCCTATAGCTCCTCCCACCAGCCTCCTCTGCTCCTCTCTCTCTCTCAATTCAATTTCAATTTCATTTTAAGAGATTTATTGGCATGGGCAACATATGTTTACATTGCCAAAGCATGTGAAATAAATAATAAACAAAAGTGAATTAAAAAAAGAATAATTATACAGTCAACATTACACTCACAAAAGTTCCAAAAGTATAAAGACATTTCAAATGTCATATTATGTATATATACAGTGTTGTAACAATGTACAAATAGTTAAAGTACAAAAGGAAAAATAAATAAACATAAATATGGGTTGTATTCACAATGGTGTTTGTTCTTCACTGGTTGCCCTTTTCTTGTGGCAACAGGTCACAAATCTTGCTGCTGTCTTGTCACACTGTGGTTTTTCACCCAGTAGATATGGGAGTTTATCAAAGTTGGCTTTCTTTCGAATTCTTTGTGGAGCTGTTTAATCTGAGGGAAATATGTGTCTCTAATATGGTCACACATTTGGCAGGAGGTTAGGAAGTGTAGCTCAGTTTCCACCTCATTTTGTGGGCAGTGTGCACATAGCCTGTCTTCTCTTGAGAGCCAGGTCTGCCTACGGCGGCCTTTCTCAATAGCAAGGATATGCTCACTGAGTCTGTACATAGTCAAAGCTTTCCTTAAGTTTGGGTCAGTCACAGTGGTCAGGTATTCTGACACGGTGTACTCTCTGTTTAGGGCCAAATAGCATTCTAATTTGCTCTGTTTTTTTGTTAATTCTTTCCAATGTGTCAAGTAATTATCTTTTTGTTTTCTCATGATATGGTTGGGTCTAATTGTGTTGCTTGCTTAGGGGACTCTTCTCCAGGTTCATCTCTCTGTAGATGATGGCTTTGTTGTGGAAGGTTTGGGAATCGCTTCCTTTTAGGTGGTTGTAGAATTTAACCGCTCTTTTCTGGATTTTGATAATTAGCAGGTATCGGCCTGCATGCATTATTTGGTGTTTTACGCTGTATTTTTGCAGAATTCTGAATGCAAAGTCTTAATTTGGTGTTTGTCCCATTTTGTGAATTCTTAAATGATGAGCGGACCCCAGACCTCACAACCATAAAGGGCAATGGGTTCTATAACGGATTCAAGTATTTTTAGCCAGATCATAATTGGTATGTCAAATTTTATGTTAATTTTGATGGCATAGAAGGCCCTTCTTTCCTTGTCTCTCAGATCGTTCACAGCTTTGTGGAAGTTACCTGTTGTGTTGTGACAAGGTAGGGGGGGTATACAGAAGTTAGCCCTATTTGGTAAAAGACCAAGTCCATCTTATGGCAAGAACAGCTCAAATAAACAAATAGAAACGACAGTCTATCATTACTTTAAGACATGAAGGTCAATCCGGAAAATGTCAAGAACTTTGAAAGTTTCTTCAAGTGCAGTCGCAAAAACCATCAAGCGCTATGATGAAACTGTCTCTCATGAGGACCGCCACAGGAAAGGAAGACCCAGAGTTACCTCTGCTGCATAAGTTCATTAGAGTTTTCAGCCTCAGAAATTGTAGCCCAAATAAATCCTCACAGAGTTCAAGTAACAGACACATCTCAACATCAACTTTTCAGAGGAGACTGTGTGAATCAGGCCTACATGGTTGAATTGCTACAAAGAAACCACTACTAAAGGACACCAATAAGAAGAAGAGAACAATGGACATTAGACTGGTGGAAATCTGTCTTTTGGTCTGATGAGTCCAAATTAGAGGTTTTTGGTTGCAACCGCCGTGTCTTTGTGAGACGCAGAGTAGGTGAGCGGATGTGTGGTTCCCACTGTGACGCATGGAGGAGGAGGTGTAATGGTGTGGGGGTGCTTTGATGGTGACACTGTCTGTGATTTATTTAGAATTCAAGGCACTCTTAACCAGCGTGGCTACCACAGCATTCTGCAGTGATACACCATCCCATCTGGTTTGGGCTTAGTGGGACTATCATTTGTTTTTCAACAGGACATTGACCCAACACACACTTCCAGGCTGTATAAGGGCTATTGGCCAAGAAGGAGAGTGATGGAGTGCTGCATCAGATGACCTGGCCTCCACAATCACCCAACCTCAACCCAATTGAGATGGTTTGGGATGAGTTGGACCGCAGAGTGAAACAAAATCAGCCAACAAGTGCTCAGCATATGTGGGAACTCCTTCAAGACTGTTGGAAAAGCATTCCTCATGAAGCTGGTTGAGAGAATGCCAAGAGTGTGCATAGCTGTCATCAAGGCAAAGGGTGGCTACTTTGAAGTTTAACACTTTTTTGGTTACTACATGATTCCATATGTGTTATTTCATAGTTTTGATGGCTTCACTATTATTCTACAATGTAGAAAATAGTAAATATAAAGAAAAACCCTTGAATGAGTAGGTGTGTCCAAACTTTTGACTGGTACTGTATATGTTGAAGAGGGTGGGGCTTAAGAAATTTGTGTTTTTTTGCCAATTTTAACCGCACACTTGTTGTTTGTGTACATGGATTTTATAATGTCATATGTTTTTCTCCCCAACACCACTTTCCATAAATTTTTATAGCAGACCCTCATGCAAAATTGAGTCAAAAGCTTTTTTGAAATCAACAAAGCATGAGAAGATTTTGCATTTGTTTTGGTGTGTTTCTTTGTCAATTAGTGTGTGCAGGGTGAATACGTGGTCTGTTGTACGGTAGTTTGGTAAAAAGCTTATTTGACATTTGCTCAGTACATTCTTTTCACTGAGGAAATGTACGAGTCTGCTGTTAATGATAATGCAGAGGATTTTCCCAAAGTTTCTGTTGACGCATATCCCATGGTACTTATTGGGATCAAATTTGCCTCCACTTTTGTGGATTGGGGTGATCAGTCCTTCGTTCCAAATATTGGGGAATATGCCAGAGGTCAGGATGATGTTAAAGAGTTTTAGTATAGACAATTGGAATTTGTTGTCTGTATATTTTAGCATTTCATTTAGGATACCATCAACACCACAGGCCTTTTTGGGTTGGAGTGTTTGTATTTTGTCCTGTAGTTCATTCAAGGTGATTGGAGAATCCAGTGAGTTGTGGTAGTCTTTAATAGTTGATTCTAGGATTTGTATTTGACCATGTACGTGTTTTTGCTGTTTGTTCTTTGTTATAGAGCCAAAAAGATGGAGAAGTGGTTTATCCATACATCTCCGTTTCGGATAGATAATTCTTCGTGTTGTTGTTTGTTTAGTGTTTTCCAATTTTCCCAGAAGCGCTTAGAGTCTATGGATTCTTCAATTACATTGAGCTGATTTCTGACGTGCTGTTCCTTCTTTTTCCGTAGTGTATTTCTGTATTGTTTTAGTGATTCACCATAGTTTTTGGTTGAATAGACTTCTCAATTTCTTTCTTAGGTTTTTGCATTCTACATCAAACCATTTGTCATTGTTATTAATTTTCTTAGGCTTTCTGCTAGTAATTGTTAGATTTGATAGGGAAGCTTAGCGGTCAAATATACTGTTTAGGTTTTCTACTGCCAAGTTTACACCTTCACTGTTTCTACGATATTTACGGATACTTTTTGGAATTTGTCGAATGGAACACGGCTTTGATTTTCTGAGCATAATGCGCAACCCAAATGGCGTTTTTTGGTGATAAAAGTCATATTTATCGAACAAAAATAACATTTGTTGTGTAACTGGGAGTCTCGTGAGTGGAAACATCCGAAGATTATCAAAGGTAAGCGATTAATTTCATTGCTTTTCTGACTTTCATGACCAAGCTAACCAAGCTAATATAAGGCTAGCTTATTGTAGCATTGAAAGCTACACTCACAAAAGCTTGGATTTCTTTCGCTGTAAAGTATATTTTCAAAATCTGACACGATAGGTGGATTAACAAGCTAAGCTGTGTTTTGGTATATTTCACTTGTGATTGCATGATTATAAATATTTGTAGTAATATTTTTGCATTTGGCGCCCTCCAATTCTAGCGGTTGTGTAGGAAAGTGATCCGGTAAAAGGGATCCGTAGCTGAGAGAAGTTAACCTTTTCTCAATAGGGGGTGCTGTTTTCACTTTGTAAAAATGTCGTTCCCAAATTAAACTGCCTCGTACTCAATTCTTGCTCGTACAATATGCATATTATTATTACTATTGGATAGAAAACACTCTCTAGTTTCTAAAACCGTTTGAATTATATCTGTGAGTAAAACAGAACTCAAGTTGGAGCAATTTTCCTGTGAGGAAGTGAGAAATCTGAAATCAGGCAGGCTGTTCTGGGGTCAGTTTATTAATTTGCATGTCTTCTATTGGTCGAGATGCACTGCATACGCCTTCCCCTAGATGTCAGCAAATAGTGAGAATTGGAATGGAGTTGCTAGGCAGATCTGAGGCCATATAAATGGGCTTGGAACGTGGGGTGCAGTCTTTTCAATATTCGCCATGACGCAAGACAGACCTCAGGATTGCGTTCTGGAAAGCTCCCGTTATAGGCCTTAGATATATCCGGCTCTGATTTTATTCGATATAGGTGTTGAAGACATCATAATGTTGTTATTTTAAACCGAGTTATATCAGTTTATATCAGTATATTGCGATTTTCGGATATTTCTTAGTGCTGCGTTATAGTGAGTTGGACACGTCTTCGCCACATGGCTAATGTTTACTGCTAATTCCAAAGTTGAAGGCGACAATCTACAACCGAGCAACGATTCCTCTGGACAAAGGACAACTTGCCCAAGATTCTGATGGGAGCTCATCAAAAAGTAAGAAGTATTTATGATGTTAATTCGTTGTTCTGTTGAAAAATGTAAAACTCCTATTCCGCCATTAATTTCGGTGCGGTCTCGCTTTAACGCACGCTGTATGTCGTAGTAACGTTAATTTTAAAAATCTAACACAGCGGTTGCATTAAGAACTAATGTATCTTTCATTTGCTGTCCAACCTGTATTTTTTAGTCAAGTTTATGATTAGTTACTGATTAGATTAGGTGCCTCTCCCAAGATTTCTCCCCACATTTTGTTTGCATTTTGGCTACTATTCATATTGTATAACCACGATTTGTGCCGCTAAATATGCACATTTTCGAACAAACTCTATGTATTGTGTAATATGATGTTATAGGACTGTCATCTGAAGAAGTTTGAGAAGGTTAGTGAAAAAATTAATATATTTTGCTGGTTTATTCGTTATCGCTATTGTTGGCTTGAATCAATGCTGTTGTGTGGTTGGCTATTGTAGTAAGCTAATATAATGCTATATTGTGTTTTCGCTGTAAAACACTTAAAAAATCTGAAATATTGGCTGGATTCACAAGATCTTTGTCTTTCATTTGCTGTACGCTGTGTATTTTTCATAAATGTTTTATGATGAGTATTTAGTTAATTCACGTTGGTCTCTGTAGTTATTCTAGTTGCTTTGGTGAGAGTTGTGATGGTGGCTGCAATGTAAAACTATGATTTATACCTGAAATATGCACATTTTTCAAAAAGAATCTGACCCCTAGCGTCAAGAAGTTAAGGGAAAACATTTAAATGTCTTGGATTAGCCTAGTCAAAGCCCAGATCCCAATCCAATTGACTTAACTTAAAGATTGCTGTACACCAGCGGAACCCATCCAACTTGAAGGAGCTAGAGCAGTTTTGCCTTGAAGAATGGGCAAAAATCCCAGTGGCTAGATGTGCCAAGCTTATAGAGACATACCCCAAGAGACTTGCAGCTGTAATTGCTACAAAAGGTGGCTCCACAAAGTATTGACTTTGGGAGGGATAGTTATGCACGCTCAAGTTTTTTTTGTTGTTGTCTTATTTCTTGTTTGTTTCACAAGAAAAAATATTTTGCATTTTCAAAGTGGTAGGCATGTTGTGTAAATCAAATGATACAAACCCCCAAAATCTATTTTACTTCCAGGTTGTAAGGCAACAAAATAGGGAAAATGCCAAGGGGGGTGAATATTTTCGCAAGCCACTGTAAGTAGCACACCGGAGGACATTTTTCTCTGTTGAGATCATTTCCTGTTGAATTTCTAGCCAAATGTAAAATGTTCCTTTTTTGATTAATTTAATAGAGTGAGTTAGGTCTGTTCAATAGCAAATTAGCATACACCCTGAGTCCATTCCCTGTTTCACACCTGGTAGTTTGGTGGATGGGACTATCAGCTCTCTGTAACCTAGAGGGCGACCAGTGGGTTCGTCTCCTCTATACCATGTTTCTTGTCGGATGACAATGTCTGTATTTCTGGTTTCTTTGGTGAAGTCCAGGTTCCTGCTCTTTAGGCCAAAGGCAGATGACCTCAGGCCTTAGATATTCCAGGATGAGATAGTGAAGGCTTTGTGTTCCATAAAGTGTCCAATGTTGTTGGTCGTGTGGTTTGGCCTCAGGCCAGTAAGTGTGAGCAGAGACAGCTGAGCATCTGGTACATGCCATTGGCTTGGGCTAGTGTAAGAGTGGGGCTTGGGACTGTTTGCCTGCTCACGGCCTGGGTGTATGTGACTTTCGTGTTGGACACCAGAGTTCAGACACTGTTTGTTTGGGACATTTTTGTTTTCTTGTATATATTTCCTGTTTGAGTCCATAAGGAGTACAATCTGTGTCTTGTGTATGTCCTCAGTGGGTCTGTGTGGGGGGGTGTCAGGAGGCCTATCAGGGTGGCTGACAGGGGGGGGGGGGGGGGGGGTGCTCAGAGAGGGTGTGATCCCCTGGGCTTGGGGTTCTTCATTTGTATAAGGGCACAAGGCAAGACCCAGATGCAGACACGGGAGGACATACAAGACGAACTGGCACAGACAGACAGAGAACACAGGTATAAATACCCAGGGGATAATGGGGAAGATGGGTGACACCTGGAGGGGGTGGAGACAAGCACAAGGACAGGTGAAACAGATCAGGGTGTGACAATTTGTCTGTTCTGCTGTGGTGTCCAGACTTTGGTCAGGATCTGAGGTGGACTGTTCTGCTGCCTTCTCTGTGGGGGTGGCCAGCTCTCTAATGACTTGTTCTCTGTCACACGCCATCCCCCTCACCCTCTCCTCCAGCAGTCTGATCCTCTCCTCTAGTGCTCTGTTCTTCTCCTGCTCCTGCTCTTTCTCCTGTTGATGTTGTCTCACCACAGTCCAGAATGCAGACATGTCTCTCTCCAACTCCACTTCTCCTGCTGCGCTCCCTCTTTGATTATGTGAACGTCTAGCAAGAAATTGTTTGGGGGGTTACCCTGTACCAATACTGTTCCAGACTTGTACAGGTTGACATTGGCTGACACAGAGTCCTGGTTGTCTAGTATCCTGAGTTTCCACCCATCTTAACAGAGGGGTTGGTGTGTTAATATAGCACAGCGCCATGCCAGGGGATGTTCTGCATGGAAGATTCAGTTGCTTAAGTTCCCATTTTTATTGCAGTCAGAGAAAAGCGTCTCTTGTTTTTCCATAAGGATCTTCTTTTTGTACTCTTTCCGTGCCTTGTTATTTTTTACATCCAAGGGGTACTGTATTGTAATGACCTCTACACAGCGGGAGGGGGCTTCAAAGGCCTCTGCATTTGGTTGGGGGAGGCTGTGAAACTCTCCTGCCATTGTTGGGCTCAAGGGCTTTGACACCTCTCACTTCACACCTCAGTGGAAATTGAATTTGCAGTCAGATATGTTCTGTCCTAGCAAGCTTGGAAGCCTTTAACTTAGCATTCAGTCCTTATGAAGTAAAATGTATAATTCTATTTTTTTTTCTTGGCTTTAAAAGTAGCTTCAAGCTAGAACATTTCTCACTCAGTTCCAGGTTGGATGGTGTTTTCAGGTTTCTGTTATGCTTATTTTTGTCCTGGTGACATAGCGAATGTTATGTTGTGGAGGGTAGTATCCTGTATATGTCCTGGTGACATAGCGAATGTTATGTTGTGGAGGGTAGTATTCTGTATATGTCCTGGTGACATAGTGAAGGTTATGTTGTGGAGGGTAGTATCCTGTATATGTCCTGGTGACATAGTGAAGGTTATGTTGTAGAGGGTAGCATCCTGTATATGTCCTGGTGACATAGTGTTGTGGAGGGTAGTATCCTGTATATGTCCTGGTGACATAGTGAAGGTTATGTTGTGGAGGGTAGTATCCTGTATATGTCCTGGTGACATAGTGAAGGTTATGTTGTGGAGGGTAGTATCCTGTATATGTCCTGGTGACATAGTGAAGGTTATGATGTGGAGGGTAGTATCCTGTATATGTCCTGGTGACATAGTGAATGTTATGTTGTGGAGGGTAGTATCCTGTATATGTCCTGGTGACATAGTGAATGTTATGTTGTGGAGGGTAGTATCCTGTATATGTCCTGGTGACATAGTGAATGTTATGTTGTGGAGGGTAGTATCCTGTATATGTCCTGGTGACATAATGTTGTGGAGGGTAGTATCCTGTATATGTCCTGGTGACATAGTGAAGGTTATGTTGTGGAGGGTAGTATCCTGTATATATCCTGGTGACATAGTGAAGGTTATGTTGTAGAGGGTAGTATCCTGTATATGTCCTGGTGACATAGTGAAGGTTATGTTGTAGAGGGTAGCATCCTGTATATGTCCTGGTGACATAGTGTTGTGGAGGGTAGTATTCTGTATATGTCCTGGTGACATAGTGAAGGTTATGTTGTGGAGGGTAGTATCCTGTATATGTCCTGGTGACATAGTGAAGGTTATGTTGTAGAGGGTAGCATCCTGTATATGTCCTGGTGACATAGTGTTGTGGAGGGTAGTATTCTGTATATGTCCTGGTGACATAGTGAAGGTTATGTTGTGGAGGGTGGTATCCTGTATATGTCCTGGTGACATAGTGAAGGTTATGTTGTAGAGGGTAGTATCCTGTATATGTCCTGGTGACATAGTGTTGTGGAGGGTAGTATTCTGTATATGTCCTGGTGACATAGTGAAGGTTATGTTGTAGAGGGTAGTATCCTGTATATGTCCTGGTGACATAGTGTTGTGGAGGGTAGTATCCTGTATATGTCCTGGTGACATAGTGAAGGTTATGTTGTGGAGGGTAGTATCCTGTATATGTCCTGGTGACATAGTGTTGTGGAGGGTAGTATCCTGTATATGTCCTGGTGACATAGTGAAGGTTATGTTGTGGAGGGTAGTATCCTGTATATGTCCTGGTGACATAGTGAAGGTTATATTGTGGAGGGTAGTATCCTGTATATGTCCTGGTGACATAGTGTTGTGGAGGGTAGTATCCTGTATATGTCCTGGTGACATAGTGAAGGTTATGTTGTGGAGGGTAGTATCCTGTATATGTCCTGGTGACATAGTGTTGTGGAGGGTAGTATCCTGTATATGTCCTGGTGACATAGTGTTGTGGAGGGTAGTATCCTGTATATGTCCTGGTGACATAGTGTTGTGGAGGGTAGTATCCTGTATATGTCCTGGTGACATAGTGAAGGTTATGTTGTGGAGGGTAGTATCCTGTATATGTTCTGGTGACATAGTGTTGTGGAGGGTAGTATCCTGTATATGTCCTGGTGACATAGTGAAGGTTATGTTGTGGAGGGTAGTATCCTGTATATGTCCTGGTGACATAGTGTTGTGGAGGGTAGTATCCTGTATATGTCCTGGTGACATAGTGTTGTGGAGGGTAGTATCCTGTATATGTCCTGGTGACATAGTGTTGTGGAGGGTAGTATCCTGTATATGTCCTGGTGACATAGTGAATGTTATGTTGTAGAGGGTAGCATCCTGTATATGTCCTGGTGACATAGTGTTGTGGAGGGTAGTATCCTGTATATGTCCTGGTGACATAGTGAAGGTTATGTTGTGGAGGGTGGTATCCTGTATATGTCCTGGTGACATAGTGAAGGTTATGTTGTAGAGGGTAGTATCCTGTATATGT
>NC_052309.1:8714086-8719086 GCF_016432855.1 Salvelinus namaycush | reverse complement strand
GCAGTACTGTGGGGCTCTGGGCCATATACTCTGTTCTACAGTAGCAGTACTGTGGGGCTCTGGACCATATACTCTGTTCTACAGTAGCAGTACTGTGGGGCTCTGGGCCATATACTCTGTTCTGCAGTAGCAGTACTGTGGGGCTCTGGGCCATATACTCTGTTCTACAGTAGCAGTACTGTGGGGCTCTGGGCCATATACTCTGTTCTACAGTAGCAGTACTGTGGGGCTCTGGACCATATACTCTGTTCTACAGTAGCAGTACTGTGGGGCTCTGGGCCATATACTCTGTTCTGCAGTAGCAGTACTGTGGGGCTCTGGGCCATATACTCTGTTCTGCAGTAGCATCACTGTGGGGCTCTGGGCCATATACTCTGTTCTGCAGTAGCAGTACTGTGGGGCTCTGGGCCATATACTCTGTTCTACAGTAGCATCACTGTGGGGCTCTGGGCCATATACTCTGTTCTGCAGTAGCATCACTGTGGGGCTCTGGGCCATATACTCTGTTCTACAGTAGCAGTACTGTGGGGCTCTGGGCCATATACTCTGTTCTGCAGTAGCATCACTGTGGGGCTCTGGGCCATATACTCTGTTCTGCAGTAGCAGTACTGTGGGGCTCTGGGCCATATACTCTGTTCTGCAGTAGCAGTACTGTGGGGCTCTGGGCCATATACTCTGTTCTGCAGTAGCATCACTGTGGGGCTCTGGGCCATATACTCTGGTCTACAGTAGCATCACTGTGGGGCTCTGGGCCATATACTCTGTTCTACAGTAGCATCACTGTGGGGCTCTGGGCCATATACTCTGTTCTGCAGTAGCATCACTGTGGGGCTCTGGGCCATATACTCTGTTCTGCAGTAGCAGTACTGTGGGGCTCTGGGCCATATACTCTGTTCTACAGTAGCAGTACTGTGGGGCTCTGGGCCATATACTGTGTTCTGCAGTAGCAGTACTGTGGGGCTCTGGGCCATATACTCTGTTCTACAGTAGCAGTACTGTGGGGCTCTGGGCCATATACTCTGTTCTGCAGTAGCATCACTGTGGGGCTCTGGGCCATATACTCTGGTCTACAGTAGCATCACTGTGGGGCTCTGGGCCATATACTCTGTTCTACAGTAGCATCACTGTGGGGCTCTGGGCCATATACTCTGTTCTGCAGTAGCATCACTGTGGGGCTCTGGGCCATATACTCTGTTCTACAGTAGCATCACTGTGGGGCTCTGGGCCATATACTCTGTTCTACAGTAGCATCACTGTGGGGCTCTGGGCCATATACTCTGTTCTGCAGTAGCATCACTGTGGGGCTCTGGGCCATATACTCTGTTCTGCAGTAGCAGTACTGTGGGGCTCTGGGCCATATACTCTGTTCTACAGTAGCAGTACTGTGGGGCTCTGGGCCATATACTCTGTTCTACAGTAGCAGTACTGTGGGGCTCTGGACCATATACTCTGTTCTACAGTAGCAGTACTGTGGGGCTCTGGGCCATATACTCTGTTCTGCAGTAGCAGTACTGTGGGGCTCTGGGCCATATACTCTGTTCTACAGTAGCAGTACTGTGGGGCTCTGGGCCATATACTCTGTTCTACAGTAGCAGTACTGTGGGGCTCTGGACCATATACTCTGTTCTACAGTAGCAGTACTGTGGGGCTCTGGGCCATATACTCTGTTCTGCAGTAGCAGTACTGTGGGGCTCTGGGCCATATACTCTGTTCTACAGTAGCATCACTGTGGGGCTCTGGGCCATATACTCTGTTCTGCAGTAGCAGTACTGTGGGGCTCTGGACCATATACTCTGTTCTACAGTAGCAGTACTGTGGGGCTCTGGGCCATATACTCTGTTCTGCAGTAGCAGTACTGTGGGGCTCTGGGCCATATACTCTGTTCTGCAGTAGCATCACTGTGGGGCTCTGGGCCATATACTCTGTTCTACAGTAGCATCACTGTGGGGCTCTGGGCCTTGCCTGAGTAAATTTGGAGAATTTTCTTATAATCTGTTTATTATTGTTTAACCCCCCAAAAAAGGTACTATCACTTCCTCCTGGGTGCTGTACATTATAAACATTCTTCAGGAGGCTGTTGTGGGATGAAGGGATAGAGAGATGGATGGATGGAGAGATGGAGGGATATAATGATGGAAGGATGGAGAGATGGATGGATGGAGAGATGGAGGGATATAATGATGGAAGGATGGAGAGATGGAGGGATAGAGAGATGGAGGGATAGAATGATGGAAGGAAGGAGGGATGGAGGGATAGAGAGATGGAGGGATAGAATGATGGAAGGAGGGATGGAGGGATAGAATGATGGAGGGATGGTGGTGAAGGAGGGATAGAGAGATGGATGGACAGAGTGATAGAGGGATGGATGGATAGAGGGATGGAGGGAAGGAGGGACAGAGAGATGGAGGGATAGAGGGACAGAGAGATAGAGGGATGGATGGATAGAGGGATGGAGGGATGGAGGGATAGAGGGAAGGAGGGATGGAGGGAAGGAGGGACAGAGGGACAGAGGGACAGAAGGACAGAGAGATAGAGGGATGGAGGGAAGGAGGGATAGAGGGATGAGGGAAGGAGGGATAGAGGGATGGAGGGAAGGAGGGATAGAGGGATGGAGGGAAGGAGGGATAGAGGGATGGAGGGAAGGAGGGATAGAGGGATGGAGGGAAGGAGGGATAGAGGGATGGAGGGAAGGAGGGATAGAGGGATGGAGGGAAGGAGGGATAGAGGGATGGATGGAATATAGAGACGCTACATTGAAATCAAACTGCTGGGTGTTTGTGATGCCAAAGGTTCTACCTTGTTCTGTTCTGCTTTTCTTACTTGTACGTATCATATTTTGAGGCGTTTTATAAACAGAAGGAGTTAATTGACTCTTCTGATGAGATTACTAAACAAATCCATCCATTCATTCTGGGAACTGTTTTACTATGGTTCCCTGAAGGTTTTCCTTGGTAGGTTTTAAATAATGTTCTGCGAACATGACTTTAATAGAACCATGAGGAAACCTGTAGAAAGAGTTATGCTGAACTACTGAAAATCCCATCTAAAAAAACATACTGTATGTTTCTCAGAACGTTACTTTTTTAATATATATTTTTGAATGAATCTATATTTTGGTGTTTGCAGACTCTGGGCCTTTCAGAACAGGTGTGACTATATGCTGAGATATGTGACGATTGGGAACTTAGATTGCACACAGTGTGGACGTATTTAACTATTATGGTTCTGAAGGTAATTGGTTGCACCAGATCTTTATTTAGGGGATTCATAGCAAAGGGGGTGAATACATCTGCACGCACACACTTTTCCGTTTTTGTATTTTTTAAACAACCTTTTTTAAATGTCACTTCATCAATTGCGACTATTTTGTGTTTGTCCCTTACATTGAAATCCAAATTAAAAAATATATTAAATTATTGGTGTATGCAACAAAAATAGGAAAATGCCAAGGGGATATATTAAAAGGTTCCCCACAAATTGACAGTGCATGTCCGAGCAAAAACAAGCCATGAGGTCGAAGGAATAGTCTGTAGAGCTCCGAGACAGGGAATTGTGTAGATGGTCAGACCTGGGGAAGGGTACAAAAAAGTCTGCAGAATGATGAACTCCCCAAAATACAGGTGTGCCAAGGTTGTAGCGATCCTACCCAAGAAGATGGAGGCTGTAATCACTGCCAAGGGCTTCACAAAGTACTGAGTTTAAGGGTCTGAATAATTAGTAATGTGGTATTTCATTTTTTTGTGTACACATTTGCTAAAATCTCTAAACCTGTTTCTCTTTGTCATTTGGGGTATAGTGTGTAGATCTTAGAGGGGGGGGGAAAAACAATTTACAATTTTATTAATAAGCTGTAACGTAACAAAATGTCGGAAAAAAAGTCCAGGGGTCTGAAGTTCTTTCTGACCTGCACTGTACATACAGAGTGTACAAAACATTAGGAAAAACACTTCCTAATATTGATGCACCCCCTTTTTGCCCTCATGAACAGCCTCAATCATTGGGGTATGAACTCACAATGTGTCAAAAGCATTCCACAGGGATGATGGCCCATGTGACGCCAAGTTTCCCACAGTGGTGTCAAAGTTGTGCGGGATGTCTTTGGGTGGTGGGACATCTTGATACACACGGGAAACTGTGAGCGTGAAAAAAACCAAAAGCATTGCACTTCTTGACACAAACCGTGTGCGCATGGTACCCTATACCATACCCGTTCAAGACACAAAAATATTTTGTCTTGCCCATTCTCATTGAATGCAAACCTTACAAAACATTTATTCAGATTTGCATCAGTAGCTCCGAGAAAAACCCTTACGAAAAAATAGTTCAGTCATGAGGGTGGTATAACTGCATTCTGCAATTACTGTTCTAAAATACAATGTCAGACAGCAATTTTGAAAACTGCAATCTTTTTGTTGTTGTAACGGAACGTGTACAAAGAATTTTTTATTTATTTAATTATGGACATTAATAGATTCAAATGGATGCTGACAACAATATATTGCCGAGTAATGGATGAATTAAATAGGCAGAATCATATATATCCTCATCCTCTATTAGCTCCATACATCTCTAGGTACAATAACACACCAGATATGGTCTTTCATCAGGTAAGGCGGACTCAATGACTGTCGGAAACTGTGAACCAATCGCGTTCAATTTACTGCACACCGGAACCAATCAACGTCCCGACTTTTCGAAGTTGTATGCGCAAGATAATCATACGTGAGCACCACAAACCAAAAGGAGAAGCAAGGCCGTTCCTTTTCAGTTATTATTATTAGCTAGCTAGTATTCATTAAAATATTACAGATTTGATACAATTTTCTACAGGATAGGCGGAGAAGGAACGGAAAACCTGCAGGTAAACTCCTTGGTAACGTTATGTAGCTAGCTACTATATATACAATGCTGAAATAATGTGTCAAGTGTTGGATCAGACCGGTCGTTGCCAGTTAGCTTGCATACTTTTTTTTATTTTTAAATGGAACCTTATTAAAAAA
>NC_052309.1:8654940-8713986 GCF_016432855.1 Salvelinus namaycush | reverse complement strand
ATCTATATTTAAATAAAAATGGCCTTTATTTAACTATGCAAGTCAGTTAAGAACAAATTCTTATTTACAATGATGGCCATTTTTATGGGAAGGTTGTATGCAAAATAATCTAGTTAAATAAACGTTAAATAAAAACGTTTAATTTTTTATTTTTTTTAAACCATAGGACAACCACACTCTCACCAAGCTCTAAGAAGAAATATGGTTCTCAGAACATTATGTGCTAGCTGGGAAGAGTAAACAGAATAATACAATTAGGAAAGAGAATATCAGCTCATTATTCTACTGTTTACATGTCCTGCTTTGAGTGGCTGATGTTAGAACGCGGAATTACAGCCGACGAATGAGTAAGTGAGTTTATACTCCAGAGTGTTGAGTACTACATTACAGTCCAACTTTAACACAGCCGTAATGACATTAGAAAGGTTATAATGTTAACCAACCAGCAGG
Organism: Salvelinus namaycush; assembly: GCF_016432855.1. Lineage (NCBI taxonomy): Eukaryota > Metazoa > Chordata > Actinopteri > Salmoniformes > Salmonidae > Salvelinus > Salvelinus namaycush. The sequence goes on along the minus strand of NC_052309.1, from coordinate 8,713,536 downwards.
AAACACACTCTTTCTATCTAACTTACAGAGAGAGAAGAACTCCCCTGTAAGTGTTCATTAGCGCCGTCCTGATAAATGACCAGAACCTGACGTAGGGAGGCAGAACGGCCGCTCCATTAATTACACCGGGGGACCGTGTCCCAAATGGCAGCCTAGCTCCTATTTAGTACTCTACTTTGGACCAGAGTACTATGGGATTCCCTACGGGCCCTGGTTTAAAAGTAGTGCACTAACTAGGTGATAGGGTGCCATTTGGGATGCTTATCAGAGCTAAAGTGAGGTTCCTGGTAAATGTAAAACAGTAGAGGGTTTAATAATGCATTATATTAAAGGGTCGTTTCATCGTAAGGAGGATGATAAGTGTTTGGTACTTTCAGCAACAAAAAAATGAGAGAAAATATTCATTGCACGTGTAAAGATAAATTGGTGTAATTGAGGACAATGTACACTGGGTATACCAAACATTAGGAACACATCAGAACAGGCTCAATTCCTCGGGGGATGGACTCTACAAATCCGTCTTTAATCTATCTCCTCCCCTTCCTCTACACTGATTGAAGTGGATATAACATCAATAAGGTGACATCAATAATCCCACTGTGGACGGTAATGAAACCCCACTGTGGACGGTAATGAAACCCCACTGTGGACGGTAATGAAACCCCACTGTGGACGGTAATGAAACCCCACTGTGGACGGTGATGAAACCCACTGTGGACGGTAATGAAACCCCACTGTGGACGGTGATGAAACCCCACTGATGACGGTAATGAAACCCCACTGTGGACGCTAATGAAACCCCACTGTGGACGGTGATGAAACCCCACTGATGACGGTAATGAAACCCCACTGTGGACGGTAATGAAACCCCACTGTGGACGGTAATGAAACCCCACTGTGGACGGTAATGAAACCCCACTGTGGACGGTAATGAAACCCCACTGTGGACGGTAATGAAACCCCACTGTGGACGGTGATGAAACCCCACTGTGGACGGTAATGAAACCCCACTGTGGACGGTAATGAAACCCCACCGGTAATGAAACCCCACTGTGGACGGTGATGAAACCCCACTGATGACGGTAATGAGACCCCACCGGTAATGAAACCCCACTGTGGACGGTAATGAAACCCCACTGTGGACGGTAATGAAACCCACTAGGCAAGTCAGTTAAGAAACAAATTTTTTTTTTTACAATGACGGCCTACCCTGGCCAAAACCCTCCCCTAACCCGGACGACGCTGGGCCAAGTGTGCACCGCCCTATGCGACTCCCAATCATGGCCGGTTGTGATACAGCCCGGGATCGAATCAGGGTCTGTAGGGACGGACGCCTCTAGCACTGAGATGCAGAGCCTTAGACCGCTGTGCCACTCGGGAGCCCACCGATAGCACAACCGTATCTTCACTGTCTAACTAGCTAAAAAAAAGCTAGTTAAGCATTTTGTTTGTTTTAGTGCCTTTTCATTTCTGTCATACCTGTACCTAGCTGATATTCTCAACTCCACAATGTGTACACACAGTGCGTTCGGAAAGTATTCAGACGCCTTGACTTTTCCCACATTTTGTTACGTTACAGCCTTATTCTAAAGTTGAGTAATATATTTCCCCCCCTCATCAATATATACACAATACCGCATAATAACAAAGCAAAAAGCGAAAACAGGGTTTTAGAAGTTTAAGTACATCTCTGGCGAGACCAGAATATAGCTGTGCAGGGACGCTCCCCATCCAACAGAGCTTGAGAGGATCTGCAGGGAAGAATGGGAGAAACTTGCCAAATACAGGTGTGCCAAGCTTGTAGCATCATACCCAATAAGACTGGAGGCTGCCGAAGGTGCTTCAACAAAGTGCTTCGTAAAGGGTCTGAATACTTATGTAAATGTGATATTTCAGTATTTTATATTTTAATAATGTGCAAACATAAAAAAATAAAAATAAAGTTTTTGTCTTGTCATTATGGGGTATTGTGTGTTGATTGAGGAGGGAATACAATTGAATCAATTCTAGAATAGGGCTGTAACGTAACAAAATGTGGGAAAAGTCCAGGGGTCTGAATACTTTCCCAATGCACTGTAGCTCCAACCTTTGAGTGGGTGAAATAGGCAACGTAGTGGGATGTCAAATATGGGATTTAGCATCGGGAATGATAACTGAACATGTCAAGCTAGGTTTAGAGGAAATGACAGGCATGCAAGATCAAGTATTACAGTGCTTTCACTTTTTTCCAGGTGAACTGTATGTGTCTGACAAAGAGGGAAATGACCAGGACGGTGATGGCACAGAACAGAAGCCTTTCAAGACCTCATTGAGGGTAAGAGGAATCAGTGTTGTCTGTTTGTTTTTCATTATTACACCCATTCAACAGAATTGATATGTCTACGATCCCCTTGGAATAAATCACTGTTAAGTGCTGTAACAACAGCTATGTGGATTTCACAGGCATTGATATTTGCTGGAAAAGAACCATTCCCAACCATCTATGTGGATTCTCAGAAGGAAGGAGAGGTAGATGGTTACAACAAGCAATCAAAAAAACAAGTCAAAACACAAACACATTTTTTCATTTTCGTTTCACTTACTGATTTTTGTTTCTCCTATTAATCTAGCGTTGGGCAGTGATCTCCAAGACACAGAAGAAAAATGTGAAAAAGTTATTTGCTAGAGAGCAGATGAAGAGCGACTCCAAAGACAAAAAGGAGGTACGTGGGAAGGCGGAAATGGCACCCTATCCCCCCATATAGTGCGCTACCTCTGGTCAAAAGTAGTGCACTATGTAGGGAATAGGATGCACCATTATAATTATACACACTATTGTCTCTCGGCCATAAACTTGTATACTCACTGCTCACAGGTAGCAGTAGTGTATGTAAGCGGCAATTTATGTAAATTATTTTCAACTTGATTTTGAAGGCAGAGGATTCTGAGAGACGAGAGAAGAACCTGGACGGAGCTAAGAAAGTCACCATTGAGAATGACTCCAGCCTTCCAGAGCCCAAAACGGTCAGATCCACTATATTCTCTTTAGTCAGCATCCTGTCAGAAACTCCTCATCTTTGGAATAAGAGTGGAATTTTTTGGTTTTCCATTGTGTTAAATATTGAAATTGAATCAACACTTTCCCAAAAGGTTAAAATCTATCAGCTGGAGCCTCTCCGGGGGGAGAGAGTGAAGGTGTTTGGCTGGGTGCACCGAATGAGAAAACAAGGTGAGGATTGTAGAAAGTCCAGTATGAAGGAAGATAAAGGTAGCAAAGACTGGAAGTCAATGGGTACAGCTAGCTATCCACCAAAAATGTGTTCCGTGACCCAGAAAACAGAACTGAAAAGTTTCTGCAACACTGTGTACATAATGTTATGAACATGAATACTCTGTGATTCAAAACTTGTAAAAGTTGCACGTAATTTAAAAAAAATCTTTAATCTAAGTTATGATATTTAGCATCGAAATCACAGCGCATCTTGGGTAATTTCCATAGCAACCTTGCTTACTTTTGTTGCACACTGGTCAGAACCATTTGTGCGTTCGGTTGTTCGTCCTTGCATCAGCTCAAGCATCACGTGTTACCTTCACTGATGAACCCCGAAACGAGGAAATAAGTTTTAACCACATACTGTGGTTTTTCTCAGTTAATATAAGACGTTCTGGCAGCTGCATTTCTGTGGAGGCTCCTCAGAGGAGGAAGGGGAGGACTATCATTTTGTAAAAAATCATTTTTATACTAAAATTACTATACTAAAAATTATCATTTTTAAACTAAATATTTTCACATCACCAAATAATTGATTAAAACACACTGTTTTTCAATGAAAGTTCACAGTAGTCTCATCAGCACTTTGTAGGGTAGCAACATGGTGTAGCCGGAGGACAGCTAGCTTCCGTCCTCCTCTGGGTACATTGACTTAAATACAAAACCTAGGAGGTTCATGGTTCTCACTTCCTTCCATAGACTTACACAGTAATTATGACAGCTTCCGGAGGACCACCTCCAACCTATCGGAGCTCTTGCAGCATTAACTGACATGTTGTCCACCCAATCAAGGGATCAGAGAATGAATGTAGTACTGAAAGCTACAGCTACAGCTAGCACTGCAGTGTATAACATGTGGTGAGTAGTTGTTTTTTTCCTACCCCTTTTTCTCCCCAATATTGCGTGAAATCCAATTGGTAGTTACAGTCTTGTCCCATCTCTGCAACTCTTGTACGGACTCGGGAGAGGCGAAGGTCGAGAGCCAATGCGTCTTCCGAAAACACGACCCAGCCAAGCCGCACTGCTTCTTGACACACTGCTTGCTTAACCCGGAAGCCAGCCACACCAATGTGTCGGAGGAAACACCATACAACTGGCATTTGCCCGGCCCGCGACAAGGAGTCGCTAGAGCGCAATGGGACAAGAACATCCCGGCCGGCCAAACCCCTCCCCTAATCCGGACGATGCTGGGCCAATTGTTCGCTGCCTCATGGGTCTCCCGGTTGCGGCCGGCTGCAACACAGCCCGGGATCGAACCCAGGTCTGTAGTGATGCCTCTAGTACTGCAAAGCAGTGCCTTAGACCGCTGGGCCTCTCGGGAGGCCATGGTCACGTGGAATTTGACACAGCAACAGCCCTAACGTTGACATGATCAGTCCAATCAAAGCTACTGTAGATATAATGTGATTTGACGTAATTTTATCTGTGGCCAATGACCTTTGAGCCTTCTTGGATGGGCACTTCTAATGTAACTATGGCAGCACCCAAGGGGCTTGAATTTTTTAGCTCTCCCCATAGATTTTGCGGTGTCGTAGTGTCCCCTTGAGTGACAGAACACTGAGCCAATCACAGCCAATCACTAGAGAACATTACAACCTCTACGCTTCGTATTTTTCCCTGGCTTCCCCACCACCACAGAAAGCACTGAGCTAGGATGAAACACCTGCATTTTTAAGCTGCCTTACTCAAGAAAGCAACCTTGTTTGTATGCAGCTTTTTTAACTGAATTATAAAAATGTTTTACATTGTTTGCAAACTGATATGTGACACGTATTAATGTCGAAATAACATGCAAAACAGGCAACAAAATGTAACATTTGAATATTTATTTTTAGCTTAACACAGAGAGGCAAACCAGTTACCTTTTGGCGAAATTCGCCAAATAGTTAAAGTACTTGATTCTGTTTTTTTGGGGGGGGGGGGGGGGGGTTCTAATATCCGCGTTTGGGTCACTAATGGCTGTAAGCGAACCAGTGATACATGTTTGAAGCAATTATGTCTGTAGCCAAGGCTCGAGCCTGCGCTCCGCCAGTCATTCACCTAACAGAATGCAGCACGCGACTGAAGAGACAACCAACTTGCTAGTTACAGCATCAGCGCCGCGCTCTGGAAGTCAGCGCAGAGTGGAAAGGCAGCTTTGATTTGATGATGAAGCGTACTTCATGAGCTGTAACTGGAAAAACTGGCATTTGGAAAGTTTGAGTTGAGAGAGTAAGTGTGGTGGGACAAGAATTGTTAGCAATGTTAAGTACTGTTATCTTGCTACAGTAGCTGGATTGAGTTATCCGTTAGAGCTAGCCAGAGAAATTTTGAGACACATTAATTGAGTTTATGGTGTGAAAATTAGCTGGCTAACAAAGTTAGTCAGACTGCTAGCTAGCTAACGTTACAACATCAGATGAGGTAACGTTATCTCGAGGAACCAATTAGGTACAGTGGTTCTTCCTTTAAAAGTTGCAGCGTACTGCGGCACAGCTTGCATGGTGCCGCAAAATTCTATGGCACGTTATTTAAGTGCCAACCACTGGTACCATTAATGCTAGTTAGTGCTAGTTTAACCACCAGAGGGCATCTTTGAGAGGCATTTGATAGCCTTCAATAGTGGCTGTACTAGAGAATTTAAAACCTTTTTTTGTAAGAACATTGTATATGGGACTGATTTTTTTTAAAGAAATTTTGCTTAATTAATTAGATTAATATTATGGTGTTTCTATTCCAAGGAAAATGAAAAACCCTCTGGGTTTCCATTAGGATGGAACGGGAAAATATGTCGCTGTACAACCAACGTGCCGGTCAGGAGTAGGCTACAGTACTGGGCTATTTAGCTAAAGAATCCCTGTGTTGTGCGGGCACGCGGGAGACCGGGGTTCAATTCCCTGCCGGGGAGGAAGGAGTAGGCTGTCCTTGTAAATAAGAATTTGTTCTTATTAACTGACTTGCTTAGTTAAATAAAGGTTACACTAAGAGCATAACATTTCTTAATGTTAAACTGAAATTGCAACCAATCACGGCCGGTTGTGTTACAGCCAACCTAACTAAGAAATACATTTGACGATAGAATTCTCCCCCTACCCTCCTTCTAGGCAAGTCTATTGTCCAGCTAGCTGCTACTAGTCATAAAGGCGCTGTACAACGTGACCGTGTGTGTTTGAAAGAGTATTTTCCAGTAGGCGACAATTTGTTTACCTTCATTAGAGAACTTTTTTCCAATCATTCTGTAATTCAGTGATATTTATTCCCATAGTAATTCGTTATGGATCCATAGCTAAATAAACATCAGCATTTTGAAAGAGTATTTTTATCATTATTTTATTAACGAAAGCATAAAGATGCCATTATTAGTTACATTGTTTTAGTTTAAACGTGCAGACTGGCGCTAAAATATAATATCAGCTTAAATATTGCAGGTTGTAGCTTCCATCAATGTAATTGTCTGCATCACTTCCACAATCCCTCATATTTGTATTTTTTCCCAAATATATTTTAGAGTTCTTTGCATGAATGAGAGAGGCTTATAGCGTGTGTGCTATTCTCTTGCTAGGAAAGAACCTGCTGTTCATCGTGCTGAGAGATGGAACTGGTTTCCTGCAGTGTGTTCTCAACGATAAATTGGTACTTTTTTTTCTTTTTTTTTGCTCTCTTTTTAAAACTCAATTCTGTTTAATTTTTTTTTAAATACGATCAAAATGTTATGATATACTTTTTTTTATGGCACCACTTTTAAATTAAAAAATTAAAAAATTCTCCTCTTATTCTTTTCTAATATGTTTTTGGCCCTTTGTCACCGTTTTATAGTGTCAGTGCTACAATGCCTTGGTGCTGTCCACTGAAAGCACAGTGGCTCTGTATGGGACAGTGAAAGAAGTACCAGAAGGAAAACAGGTAAACATTCCTCCAATTAATATCCATTATTGTTTCAAGTTTAGCATACACATATATGGTCAAGTTTCCCAGACCCAGATTAAGCCTAATCTTTGACATGTTCAATGAAAAATCTCCAATCTATTTTTTTGTTGTTGTCCGTGACTAGGCTTAAACTGTGTCCCGGGGGGGGAAAATCGGTCCCAATTTAGTATTACATTTTAATGAATTATAATAACGTTGTTATGACTTGCCTGTCTTCTCCTCCTCCACTAGGCCCCTGGAGGTCATGAGCTGACCTGTGACTTCTGGGAGCTGGTGGGTCTGGCGCCGGCTGGAGGAGCTGACAACCTGCTGAATGAGGAGTCCGATGTGGACGTTCAGCTCAACAACAGACACATGATGATCCGTGGGGAGAACGTGTCCAAGATCCTCCGGGTCCGCTCCACTGTCACACAGTGCTTCAGGGACCACTTCTTCAACCGCGGATACCATGAGGTACAGTAAAAAGTAGTACCTATCCACACAGATACAACAGGATGGAGATTCTATTTAACATGTGGGTACATCACAATCTTTCCATGTTTCTGATCTCTTTTTATAGTATATATATATACTGTAATGTCCATCACCTGCTGTCTTTGGGTTCTTATTGCTATTGCTGATTTTATAGATTAGGTTTGAATCGTGAATAATTCTATATTGTCATCCTTGTGCATGTTTAAACATCTTTGTGACTTATTTAATCATATATCGTCTTAAGGATCTCTACAGATCGGTGTCCCACCCTCGGGACGGTTGAGCTAACGTGCGCTAATGCGATTAGCATGACGTTGTAAGTAACAAGAAAATTTCCCAGGACATAGACATATCTGATATTGGCAGAAAGCTTAAATTCTTGTTAATCTAACTGCACTGTCCAATTTACAGTAGCTATTACACTGAAAATCAAATCAAATTTTATTTGTCACATACACATGGTTAGCAGATGTTAATGCGAGTGTAGCGAAATGCTTGTGCTTCTAGTTCCGACAATGCAGTAATAACCAATGAGTAATCTAACCTAACAATTCCACAACTACTACCTTATACACACAAGTGTAAAGGGATAAAGAATATGTACATAAAGATATATGAATGAGTGATGGTACAGAACGGCATAGGCAAGATGCAGTAGATGGTATAGAGTACAGTATATACATATGAGATGAGTAATGTAGGGTATATAAACATAAAAGTGCATAGTTTAAAGTGGCTAGTGATACATGTATTACATAAAGAAAACATACCATGCTATTGTTTGAGAGTGCACAATTATGTACTTCAAAATGTATATATTGACCAATTAGGCAGACTTGATATAACATGTTGAACAGAAATGCAATGGTTCATTGGATCAGTCTAAAACTTTGCACATACTGCTGCCATCTAGTGGCCAAAACCTAAATTGAGCCTTGAGTCCTAAATCAGATTATGGCCTTTCTCTTGCATTTCAAAGATGATGGTACAAAAAAATACAAAAAGAAAAAAACATGTATATTTTACCAGATCTAATGTGTTATATTCTCCTACATTAATTTCACATTCCCACAAACTGGTTGCTGATGGTTGCTGATAATGAGCCTCTGTATGCCTATGTAAATATTCCATTAACAAATCTGCCGTTTCCAGCTACAATAGTCATTTACAACATTAATAATGTCTGCACTGCATTTCAGATCATTTTTATGTTATTTTAATGGACCAAAAAAAAATGCTTTTCTTTCAAAAACAAGGACATTTCTAGGTGACCCCAAACTTTTGAACGGTAGTGTATATGTATAGAATGATCTCTTTTGTAAATGTAAAGCCATTCTAAAGCTATGTTGTTGTTTGTGTTTTTGTTTTCCCACAGATCACCCCACCCACCCTGGTGCAGACCCAGGTGGAGGGAGGTTCCACCTTGTTCAACCTGAACTACTTTGGGGAAGAGGCGTTCCTGACCCAGTCCTCTCAGCTCTACCTGGAGACCTGTATCCCTGCCCTGGGAGACACCTTCTGTATCGCTCAGTCCTACCGCGCTGAGCAGTCCCGCACCCGTAGGCACCTGTCTGAGTGAGTAGTAGTACTGGAATGGATGGGAGGTATTCATTAAGGCACCCAATCTGCACTATAGCATGGAGGGAATACCTGAACTTGTACAATAAGAAACATTCACTTTTTTTGTTTTCCGATGCAAAGTTTTTCAATTGCGTTCGCTAATGAACGTGACCCAGAACAAATGTATTATTTTACCTACAGTATTCTGATGGCAAATACCTTCATTCTACAGGATATTCTCAGGAAATCCTCGAGTTCTGTTTGTTTACCACCGACCCTATGTTCCTCCCTTCCTCTGTAGGTACACTCACATAGAGGCAGAGTGCCCCTTCATGACCTATGAGGACCTACTGAGCAGGCTGGAGGATCTGGTGTGTGATGTGGTGGACAGAGTCCTGAAGTCTCCTGCTGCTTCTCTACTCTACCAAGTCAACCCTGTACGTCTGATGTTTTATAAGGAGCTCTTTGCAGCTATTCTCACTTACTCTCTCTCACTCGCTCTCTCTCTCTCTCACTCGCTCTCTCTCTCTCTCACAAATGGTATTTGTCACATGCTTTGTAGATAGCAGGTATAGACTAACAGTGAAATACTTACGGGTCCTTTTTCAACAATGCCTAAGTTAATGATGAGATGAAATAATAACAAATATAAATAGTGACACGAGGAATAAATACAGTGAAAAACAATAGTGAGTAAAAATGAGATATTTATACAGGAAGTAACAGTACCGAGTCGATGTGCAGGGGTACGAGGTAGTTGAGGTAGATATAGGTAAAGATAAATTGACTAGGCAACAGGATGGATAATAAACAGTAGCAGCAGCGTATGTGGTGAGTGTGAAAGTGTGTGTGGCGTCAGTATTCGAGGGTGTATGTAGTATGTGTGTGTTGGGGCGGGGGTGTGTGGGTAGGGCCCAGTGTGTGGGTAGGGCCCAGTGTGTGGGTAGGGCCCAGTGTGTGGGTAGGGCCCAGTGTGTGTGCGGGTAGGGCCCAGTGTGTGTGTGTGTAGGGCCCAGTGTGTGTGTGTGTAGGGCCCAGTGTGTGTGCGGGTAGGGCCCAGTGTGTGTGCGGGTAGGGCCCAGTGTGTGTGCGGGTAGGGCCCAGTGTGTGTGCGGGTAGGGCCCAGTGTGCGTGCGGGTAGGGCCCAGCGTGCGGGTAGGGCCCAGTGTGCGTGCGGGTAGGGCCCAGTGTGCGTGCGGGTAGGGCCCAGTGTGCGTGCGGGTAGGGCCCAGTGTGCGTGCGGGTAGGGCCCAGTGTGTGTGTGTGTGTAGGGCCCAGTGTGTGGGTAGGGCCCAGTGTGTGTGCGGGTAGGGCCCAGTGTGTGTGCGGGTAGGGCCCAGTGTGCGTGCGGGTAGGGCCCAGTGTGCGTGCGGGTAGGGCCCAGTGTGCGTGCGGGTAGGGCCCAGTGCGGGTAGGGCCCAGTGTGGGTGCGGGTAGGGCCCAGTGTGGGTAGGGCCCAGTGTGTGTGTGGGTAGGGCCTAGTGTGCGTGCGGGTAGGGCCCAGTGTGTGTGCGGGTAGGGCCCAGTGCGGGTAGGGCCCAGTGTGCGTGCGGATAGGGCCCAGTGTGTGTGCGGGTAGTGCCCAGTGTGTGTGCGGGTAGGGCCCAGTGTGCGTGCGGGTAGGGCCCAGTGTGTGTGCGGGTAGGGCCCAGGGGGTGTGCGGGTAGGGCCCAGTGTGCGTGCGGGTAGGGCCCAGTGTGTGTGCGGGTAGGGCCCAGTGTGCGTGCGGGTAGGGCCCAGTGTGGGTAGGGCCCAGTGTGTGTGCGGGTAGGGCCCAGTGTGTGTGCGGGTAGGGCCCAGTGGGTGTGCGGGTAGGGCCCAGTGGGTGTGCGGGTAGGGCCCAGTGGGTGTGCGGGTAGGGCCCAGTGTGCGTGCGGGTAGGGCCCAGTGTGCGTGCGGGTAGGGCCCAGGGGGTGTGCGGGTAGGGCCCAGTGTGCGTGCGGGTAGGGCCCAGTGTGCGTGCGGGTAGGGCCCAGTGTGCGTGCGGGTAGGGCCCAGTGTGCGTGCGGGTAGGGCCCAGTGTGCGTGCGGGTAGGGCCCAGTGTGCGTGCGGGTAGGGCCAGTGTGCGGGGTAGGGCCCAGTGTGCGTGCGGGTAGGGCCCAGTGCGGGTAGGGCCCAGTGCGGGTAGGGCCCAGTGTGCGTGCGGTTAGGGCCCAGTGCGGGTAGGGGCCAGTGCGGGTAGGGCCCAGTGCGCGTGCGGGTAGGGCCCAGTGCGCGTGCGGGTAGGGCCCAGTGCGCGTGCGGGTAGGGCCCAGTGTGCGTGCGGGTAGGGCCCAGTGTGTGTGTGGCTGGGGCCCAGTGTGCGTGCGGGTAGGGCCCAGTGTGCGTGCGGGTAGGGCCCAGTGTGCGTGCGGGTAGGGCCCAGGGGTTGTGCGGGTAGGGCCCAGTGTGCGTGCGGGTAGGGCCCAGGGGGTGTGTGGGTAGGGCCTAGTGTGTGGGTAGGGCCTAGTGTGTGTGTGGCTGGGGCCCAGTGTGTGCATAGAGTCAGTGCAATAAAGGGTCAATGCAGGTAGTCTCTCCCCCCCCCCCGTGGTCTTGATCACTGAGGTAGATGTATTCTTAAAGATTTCATCTAAAAAAAAAAAAAATTTATATTTGAGATTCAAATTTTCTTTTTGACCTCATTCAAAACGCCTCCCTCAAATCGTTAGTGTGGTGGTGAAAATCTGAACCCGATTTATGTGGTCTGTCCTTTACCTCCCCAGGACTTCAAGGCCCCCAAGAGGCCCTTCAAGAGGATCAACTACTCTGATGCCATCATCTGGCTGAAGGAGCATGACATCAAAAAGGATGATGGGACATACTATGAGTTCGGAGAGGTACATTTTGACTATGAATAAATGACATTTGACAAATGGTTTAGGGTCGGCATGAACCACAGTCAATTATAATCACTCCATCTAATCACTATCTCTCTCCAGAATGAATCTTTGGCTAGCATGAACCTGTGGTTGTGTTTTTAGGACATTTAGTGCTGGTTTCCTGGGCACAGATTGTGTCTAGTCCTGGATTACTGCTACTTTAATATGGTTCTTAGTCTAGCACTAGGTTTAATCTGTGTTGAGGAGACTGGCACAGATACGCAAAGAGCCTCCCGGGTGGCGCAGTGGTCTAGGGCACTGCATCGCAGTGCTAGCTGCGCCACCAGAGTGTCTGGGTTCGCGCCCAGGCTCTGTCGCAGCCGGCCGCGACCGGGAGGTCCGTGGGGCGACGCACAATTGGCATAGCGTCGTCCGGGTTAGGGAGGGTTTGGCCGGTAGGGATATCCTTGTCTCAGTATGTAAAAAATGTAATAAAATGTGTATGCACTCTACTGTAAGTCGCTCTGGATAAGAGCGTCTGCTAAATGACTAAAATGTAAAATGTAAATGTAAAGAGAAGGGGGAGGAGAAAATGGCCGCCAACTGTTTACCTACTCATCAATGTATTGTTCAGTGGACCTTCTCTTTGTCCAGCTCCTGTTACTGTGATGTTATAAAACCCCTCTCCTTTTGTTTCAGGACATCCCAGAGGCCCCAGAGAGGCTGATGACTGATGCCATCGGTGAGACCATCCTGCTGTGTCGCTTCCCTGCTGAGATCAAGTCCTTCTACATGCAGCGCTGTCCTGAGGACCGACGCCTCACTGAGTCGGTGAGTCCCTGACCAGCAGAGAGCTTACGTCACAGAAACCGTGACCCCGGACCTGAAAAACTGCATCTTCATCAGAGCTTACCTCACCCGAACCATCACCCTTTTCCAAGGCCTGTATTCAAAAATGTTTCAGAGTTCTGATCTAGAATCAGTTTTGCATTTTAGTTTATACTGAATAGGAAAAGGCTGCGGATCCATAGGCAACCGCCCCGTCCCTCCGGGTTCCCTTTCCACCAGAGCAGAAGATCTGAATCACATTCTGGGTTTCCTTTACCTTTACTTTACACATGTTTGTAGTCACCCTCCCTTCGCAGTTTTACAGGTGACACGTCCATCTGTCCCTGCTGCTCCTCTCTCCAGTGAAATGACTGTTATTGTTGTCCCTGCTGCTCCTCTCTCCAGTGAAATGACTGTTATTGTTGTCCCTGCTGCTCCTCTCTCCAGTGAAATAACTCATTGTTGTCCCTGCTGCTCCTCTCTCCAGTGAAATAACTCATTGTTGTCCCTGCTGCTCCTCTCTCCAGTGAAATGACTGTTATTGTTGTCCCTGCTGCTCCTCTCTCCAGTGAAATAACTGTTATTGTTGTCCCTGCTGCTCCTCTCTCCAGTGAAATAACTGTTATTGTTGTCCCTGCTGCTCCTCTCTCCAGTGAAATAACTGTTATTGTTGTCCCTGCTGCTCCTCTCTCCAGTGAAATAACTCATTGTTGTCCCTGCTGCTCCTCTCTCCAGTGAAATAACTCATTGTTGTCCCTGCTGCTCCTCTCTCCAGTGAAATAACTCATTGTTGTCCCTGCTGCTCCTCTCTCCAGTGAAATAACTGTTATTGTTGTCCCTGCTGCTCCTCTCTCCAGTGAAATAACTCATTGTTGTCCCTGCTGCTCCTCTCTCCAGTGAAATAACTCATTGTTGTCCCTGCTGCTCCTCTCTCCAGTGAAATAACTCATTGTTGTCCCTGCTGCTCCTCTCTCCAGTGAAATAACTGTTATTGTTGTCCCTGCTGCTCCTCTCTCCAGTGAAATAACTGTTATTGTTGTCCCTGCTGCTCCTCTCTCCAGTGAAATAACTGTTATTGTTGTCCCTGCTGCTCCTCTCTCCAGTGAAATAACTCATTGTTGTCCCTGCTGCTCCTCTCTCCAGTGAAATAACTCATTGTTGTCCCTGCTGCTCCTCTCTCCAGTGAAATAACTCATTGTTGTCCCTGCTGCTCCTCTCTCCAGTGAAATAACTGTTATTGTTGTCCCTGCTGCTCCTCTCTCCAGTGAAATAACTGTTATTGTTGTCCCTGCTGCTCCTCTCCCCAGGTGGATGTGCTGATGCCTAATGTTGGAGAGATAGTAGGAGGGTCTATGAGGATCTGGGATGCTGAGGAACTGCTGGAGGGATACAAGAGGGAAGGCATTGACCCAACCCCTTACTACTGGTACACTGACCAGGTACGTACATCTACCCAACCCTCTAATACTGGTACACTGACCAGGTATCTACCCAACCCTCTAATACTGGTACACTGACCAGGTATGTACATCTACCCAACCCCTTACTACTGGTACACTGACCAGGTATGTACATCTACCCAACCCTCTAATACTGGTACACTGACCAGGTATCTACCCAACCCTCTAATACTGGTACACTGACCAGGTATGTACATCTACCCAACCCTCTAATACTGGTACACTGACCAGGTATGTACATCTACCCAACCCTCTAATACTGGTACACTGACCAGGTATGTACATCTACCCAACCCTCTAATACTGGTACACTGACCAGGTATGTACATCTACCCAACCCCTTACTACTGGTACACTGACCAGGTATCTACCCAACCCTCTAATACTGGTACACTGACCAGGTATGTACATCTACCCAACCCTCTAATACTGGTACACTGACCAGGTATGTACATCTACCCAACCCTCTAATACTGGTACACTGACCAGGTATGTACATCAACCCAACCCTCTAATACTGGTACACTGACCAGGTATGTACATCTACCCAACCCTCTAATACTGGTACACTGACCAGGTATGTACATCTACCCAACCCTCTAATACTGGTACACTGACCAGGTATGTACATCTACCCAACCCTCTAATACTGGTACACTTTGACCAGGTATGTACATCTACCCAACCCCTTACTACTGGTACACTGACCAGGTATGTACATCAACCCAACCCTCTAATACTGGTACACTGACCAGGTATGTACATCTACCCAACCCTCTAATACTGGTACACTGACCAGGTATGTACATCTACCCAACCCCTTACTACTGGTACACTGACCAGGTATCTACCCAACCCTCTAATACTGGTACACTGACCAGGTATGTACATCTACCCAACCCTCTAATACTGGTACACTGACCAGGTATGTACATCTACCCAACCCTCTAATACTGGTACACTGACCAGGTATCTACCCAACCCTCTAATACTGGTACACTGACCAGGTATGTACATCTACCCAACCCCCTAATACTGGTACACTGACCAGGTATCTACCCAACCCTCTAATACTGGTGCACTGACCAGGTATGTACATCAACCCAACCAATTCTCTCAACCAGCTTCATGAGGTAGTCACCTAGAATGCATTTCAATTAACAACTTCAAGTGCAGTTGCAAAAAACCATCAAGCGCTGTGATGAAACTGTCTCTCATGAGGACCGCCACAGGAAAGGAAGACCCAGAGTTACCTCTGCTGCACAGGATAAGTTCATTAGAGTTACCAGCCTCAGAATGCAGCCCAAATAAATGCTTCACAGAGTTCAAGTAACAGATTCATCTCAACATCAACTATTTCATAGTAGACTGCGTAAATCAGCCCTTCATGCTCGATTTGCTGCAAAGAAACCAGAACTAAAGGACACCAATAAGAAGAAGAGACTTGCTTGGGCTAAGAAACACGAGCAATGGACATTTGACCAAGAAGGAGAGTGATGGAGTGGTGCATCAGATGACCTGGCCTCCACAATCACCCGACCTCAACCCAATTGAGATGGTTTGGGATGAGTTGGACCACAGAGTGAAGGAAAAGCAGCCAACAAGTGCTCAGCATATGTGGGAACTCCTTCAATACTGTTGAAAAATCATTCCTCATGAAGCTGGTTGAGAGAAAGCCAAGAGTGTGCAAAGCTGTCATCAAGGCAAAGGGTGGCTACTTTGAAGAATTATAAAATAGAAAATATAATTTTTTTTAATGGTAGGGTAGATGTATTTTCTTTCTACTAAATGTCTTAAGTCATTGTACACTGAACAAAAATATAAGCGTATCATGTAAAGTGTTGGTTTCATGAGTTGAAAAAAGAAAATCCCAGAAATTTTCCATACGCACATAAAACTTATTTCTCAAATTTTGTGCACAAATGGGGGAAAGAAAAGTGAATTGTTTCGCTCTCAAGAAAAGGGCACCAATGAAAGGAGTGATAACTGGGGTAGCAGTAGATATAAACGTTGACCAGCTGAGGGGAAAGATTCCCGGTGTTTATGATGCTCGTCGTTTGATGCGACTCAGACAGGGTGGCGAGAGGGGCGAAACGGAAGAGTCATTGTCTGTTCTTTTGAGTTATGAAGTTGAGTCTTTGCCTGACAAAGTGAAGCTAGGATATATAAGTTATCCTGTACGAGTGTATGTGCTGAATACATTACGATGTTACAGGTGTCAAGCTTATGGGCATGTGGCATCGGTGTGTAGGAGGGAGGGTCCAAGGTGTGAGAAGTGTGCAGAAGGGCATGAGACAAAGGAATGTGTAGCATTGGGGAAAGTAGTGGAATGTGTTAATTGTAGGGGTGCCCATGGGGCTGGGGATCAGAAATGTTCCGTGCGAGAGAGGCAGGTTGAGGTTTCCAGGGTTAGAGTAGAGCAGAAGTTGTCATATGCTGAGGCAGTGAAGAAAGTAGAGGAAGATGGGTTAAGGGGGAGGAGTAGTAGAGATAACCCAGTACAGAGGGATAAGCCAAAAAGTGATATAAGGTTCAGTAAGATTGGATTTTTTGTATTTATAGCAATGGCTATTAACTGTACTGCAGGGATGGAATGTAAGTCACAGAAAATGGAGGTTGTGGTGGCAGCTGCAGAGAGGTATTTGGGTGTGCCAGACTTGACAGCAGAGTTACAGGGTGTGTTAAGTGGTGATGTCCCATCCTTTCAGGATGATATGAGGTAGGGAATAAATCAATTTAATTAGTGGATTAGGGTGGTATCAATTTGATTTTATACCCTTTTGAAATGAGTGAGTGTAGTGTTAGACGGTAGGGTATTTATTTATTACATTTTATCTATCAAGCAAAGTGTAAGGGAGTTGTACTCCAGTCTAGTAGGTGGCGGTAATGCAACAAATGGGATTCCAACCGCCGTATAACCTCACAGAAGAAGAAGCGTCGTCTTCAGTCCCATTAGTCCTTTAAAGAACAGGAAGTTACCAAACCACAGAGGAAGAAAATGGTTTTCGGTGATGGCTAAATGGGATAGCTAGCAACTTGTAAACAATTACCCACTCCTTTAAGTGAGTACTATTTTAATAGTAATGTTAAATAATACATGTTGGCTGTCAATCCAATTTATATTACACGACTGTTGCCTCCCGTTTAAGTTTATTGTGATGGTAATGGCGTTTTTTTATTTTATAATTATTAAGTCAAGCTTGACTTGCTATAAAGTTAGAAACAAGTTGAGGAAGAAGTAATTAAACAAATGTTTTATCACCTTATCCTGTCTTGAATGAAAAGGTCATATTTTGCTATCTCCCAAAAATAAATTTGATCTCTGATGAGAGACGTGCTCCCCATCTTGCATTACAAACACTACACTTGTCCGTTCAGTATTTTATTTTGCACATAAACAAACGTACAGTCAATAACACAATAGAAAAGTATATATACAGGGTGTGCAAATGAGGTAAGATTAGGGAGGTAAGGCAATAAATAGGCCGTGGTGGCGAAATAATTACAGTACCGGGGCGTAATGAAATGTAACGGGGCAATAGATAGCTAGCTATACTAACAGCTAAAGTCATCCACAGCAACAATGTTTATCATTCCTAGCTAGCTAGTTATCTTACCTCTACAATGTTTATCATTCCTAGCTAGCTAGTTATCTTACCTCTACAATGTTTATCATTCCTAGCTAGCTAGTTATCTTACCTCTACAATGTTTACTCAAATTCGAGAGAGTTTTAGTTGGCGCCTCCGCCCTCCTGGGTAAAGTAAATTGCGTCGCCTCTCATGTGATTTGAAGGAAAACTGGTCACAGTTTCCATTGGTTTCACAATCAACACTTTGATTAAAAAACCGTTTCTCTTTCACAATACGTCTCAAGTGAAATAATATGTAACGGATGTGAAATGGCTAGCTAGTTAGCGGGTACGCGCTAGTAGCATTTCAATCAGTTAAGTCACTTGCTCTGAGACTTAAGTAGGGTTGCCCCTTGCTCTGCAAGGGCCGTGGCCTTTGTGGAGCGATGGGTAGCGATGCTTCGTGGGCGACCGTTGTTGATGTGTGCAGAGGGTCCCTGGTTCGCGCCCGTGTCGGGGCGAGGGGACGGTTTAAAGTTATACTGTTACAAATACACAATGAGGCATGCTTCACAAGTCTGATTTTGTCACTGCTTAGAATGCCTCTCGGGGTAATCATCGACACGGTCAGTTTCACAAAGTCGTATATCATTGAAACGGACCTATCCACTAGCCACATTCTTGTTTTTCCCTGTTGTCCGATCACATCCCTCACACAAACTGTTGAGAGTAGTTTTGGGATGGTTTTAGTTGTGTTACTAATGTTAACGTTGTGTTTTCCAGAGGAAGTATGGGACCTGTCCCCATGGTGGCTACGGGCTGGGCCTGGAGAGGTTCCTAACCTGGCTGCTGAACAGACACCACATCAGAGACGTGTGTCTCTACCCTCGCTTCATCCAGCGCTGCCGACCCTAAACTACCAACTACCCCGCCCCCTGCTGCCCTGGCCCTCTGTCTGCAGCTAGATTGCACTGCAACAGACCCAAGGCTACGTCCTAAAAATGGCAACTTATTCTCGCTGTATAGTGCACTTCTTTTGACCAGGGTTCATATTAATCTGGTAAAAAAAGTAGTGCACTCCATGGGTGCCATTTGGGACGAAGCCTATCATCCTATTACACAGCAGGAGACCAACTTACAACGCTTGAGAACCACAGACGAGATCACCTAATTAATCATCACTTAATTAATCAAATACAAATGTATAGCAGATGTTATTACAGGTGTAGCGAAATGCTTGTGTTTCTAACTTTTAACAGTGCAGTAATATCTATCAATTCACAACCTAAAAGTAAAATAATGGAATTAAGAAATATATCAATTAGGATGAGGATTATTTCAGGATACGAGACACAGATCTGCTAATTTTAAGGGTTTGAAATGTTATGTTTTTTTTTGTTGACAACTTGCAATTTAGCAAATACAATATGTCTGCCAATAAATGTATACCGTATGTGCTACTAAGATGACGCTGTTAGCCGTTTTTCTGTGGGGAGTTCATCATGCCTGGGTCCCAACTGATACTCCATAACCTAATATAGTGATGAGGATGTGGGACAAAGTCAGTCAATCAACATTTAGGTCATGTTTGCTCCCGAGTGGCGCAGCGGTCTAAGGCACTGTATCTCAGTGTCACTACAGACATCCTGTTTCGAATCCAGGCTTATTTACGGTCACAGACACGTTTTTGACATCGGAGACAATCGCCATGTCGCTGCCTACTCGGGGCGCTGTCACCGACGCTCGTTTAATGTCGGTCAGAGACTCAATCTGAGGGCTACGGATCTCTTTCAGTCCCAGACATCCCAAAATGTTCAAACATGTTTGATTTTATCGGCACAGTCTTCAATATTGTAGTGTGAGATGTGCAACGACATGTTTTGAGAACGGGGACCAGCGATGGCCAATAAGAGCTCGCCAGAGTAGAAGCCAGCGATCTGATGACGTTGTTTCCCATCACCCAGAATGTGTAGAGTAGCAGGAGCGATAACTACAACTAGTAAGCTTTTGTACTTGTCCTTAACCAAAGCAATGCTATACAATTCAAAATGTTGGCTGGATATTTTCAACTCTGTATAGCAAGCGTGAATGTCTTACTGAAAATGTTTGAGGCTGCTTTGAGCCACAGCTCATTGTAGATACCTTAAATATAATCCTTTATTTAACTAGGCAAGTCAGTTAAGAACAAATTCTTATTTACAATGAAGGCCGAAACCTAACGACACTGGTCCAATTGAGCGCCGCCCTACGGGACTCCCAATCACGGCCCTTTTGCGATACAGCCTGGAATCGAACCAAGGTCTGTAGTGACGCCTCTAGCACTGAGATGCAGTGCCTTAGACCGCTGTGCCACTCGGGCGCCCAATAATCACCATTGTTTTCGTGAGACCGCGTGGTATCGAGAATCATAATGACCAAGTGAAGAATATTGTAGCGTGACCGCGTCTGTGCCACATCGTGTGGGCACCACTACGTTGACAACATCAAAACAGCTACAGGAGAGACAGTCGTTTAATGTGACGCTCAGCGACGTTAGGATTCTGAATAGACGTGATGTAATTATTTCAAAACTGCAGCTCATTGTTTGAACATCTTTCTCTACTTCAATCAACCAGCCCATTTTTTTTTTTAAATGTGTGATTAAACTGTCATTTGGCAAGAAATGTATTTTGTGTATCCCATCAGTTAGATGTATTTCTGTAGGCCTAAATGGGAGCTTGTGTGCACACTCAGGATGCATGTGTAGAGGGAACAGTCAGTACACGAGTGAGTGAGACGTTTTAGGATGAAGAACTGCCTGATTCTTGGCTGGGTTTCTTTTTTTTGCTGTGCCCCGCATATGCTCATGTAGGCCTATGGGACACGAGTCAAAGCAAATTATGGCTTCCATCTGGCAACTCTACCATAAAGGCCTGATTGGTGTAGTGCTCCAGAGGTGGTGGTCCTTCTGGAAGGTTCTTGCATCTCCACAGAGGAACTCTGGAGCTCTGTCAGTGACTATCGGGTTCTTGGTCACCTCCCTGACCAATGCCCTTCTCGCTAGATTGCTCAGTTTGGCCGGGCAGCCAGCTCTAGGAAAAGTCTTAGGGATTCAAAACTTCTTCCATTTCAGAATGATGGAGGCCACTGTGTTCTTGGACCTTCAATGCTGCAGACATTTTTTGGTAACCTTCCCCAGATCTGTACCTCGACGTAATTCTGTCTCGGAGCTCTACGGACAATTCCTTCGACCGCATGGCTTGGTCTTTGCTCTGACATGCACTGTCAACTGTGGGACCTTATATAGACAGGTGTGTGCCTTTCCAAATCATGTCCAGTCGATTGAATTTACCACAGGTGGACTCCAATCAAGTTGTAGAAACATATCAAGGATGATCCATTTTTTTAAAATTTAACCAGGTAAAACCCATTGTGAGGTTAAAAACCTCTTTTGCGACCTGGCAAGAAGGCAAAACAGGAAAATAGCAGCGTGTCCATAAAATAATACAGAAAAATACAAAATACACACCATAGACAGTGTTACAAGTTACAGATACAATTGAAGATTGGAAACAACTGCAGTTGTCACACACGGTGTTGTCGATCAGAGTCTTAAAAAACAGGCAAGGACACCAACACCCCTAACTTTAAAAAATATATATATTTTGAAGCATGATCCAGGATGAAGGGGCATTATGGGAAATTTTTTCCCCCATCTCAGTTCTAGCCTTAAGGAACAGACGAGGACAGCAGCGACTGTGAACGAAGACTATATTGAGTGACTGATCTGGTCAGTAAAGAACAGAGATACAAAGGCAGTTGTCCCATCAATGTATACAAAAGTGTACCAGCGCCTCCTGGTGGAGAGAGAGGTGCATTGCACCACAGCATACAAATCACAGTGATGGGTCAGTGATCTAGCATTGGTAATAAATCTTTAAGCACTATGATACATTGTGTCCAGAGTTGTTTTTTTTCAAGGTACTTGCTGAGGCCTGCATATAGACAATATCACCATCACCCGGGACTGATTAAAAAAAAAAAAAAATTATAATAATACTTTGAACAAGATTTTCTGACTAACATTGAAAAGCAAGATTTGTTCCTGAAATAGAAACCCAATTTTAATTTCAGTTTTCTTGGTCAAGTTATCAATGTGCTGTTTTAAAATTCAGCTTTTTATCTAAACAAATCCCCAAGATATTTAGAGGAGGTGAAACCTATCAATTTGCTGGCCTTTTTATAGTTCAAGTCTTACAAGTGACTCCATCTGTTCACTTTCAGGGAAGAGAAAACCATTAACTTTGTTTTCCGTTCATTTTAAGCACCGGTTTCAATTGGAAAAAGCTGCCTTTGAATAACATCAACAGTAATGGAATCAACGGAAACAGGAAGCGCCTGAGCTCAATTTCGAGTGTCAAAGTAAAGGGTCTGAAAACTTATGTAAATAAGGTATTTCTGTTTTATTTTTATACATTTGCAAACACTTAAAAAAAAAAAAATCTATTTTCATTTTGTGATTCAATTAATTTCTCAATCAATTTTTTTAATAAGACTTTAACGTAACAAAATGTGGAACAGGTCAAGGTGTCTGAATACCTCACGAATGCGCAGTAGGTTGTCATGGAACACGAGTCACTTTTAATGTTTACATGCTGTTTTACTGATTTCATATGTGTATATACTGTATTTTAGTCTATACTCACCATCCTATATAACTACTGTCTATACACACCATCCTATATAACTACTGTCTATACACACCATCCTTTATAACTACTGTCTATACTGTCTATACACACCATTTTGTGTGTGTTTGTGTATATATGTATACAGTACCAGTCAAAAATTTGGACACACCTACTCATTCCAGGGTTTTTCTTTATTTTTACTGTTTTCATTGTATAATAATAGTGAAGACATCAAAACTACCACACGGAATCATGTAACCAAAAAAGGGTTAAACAAATCAAAATAGATTTTAGATTCTTCAAAGTAGCCACCCTTGATGACAGCTTTGCACACTCTTGGCATTCTCTCAACCAGCTTCATGAGGTAGTCACCTGGAATGCATTTCAATTAACAGGTGTGACTTGTTCAAAGTTAATTTGTGGAATTTCTTTCCTTTTAATGCGTTTGAGCCAGTCAGTTGTGTTGTGACAAGGTAGGGGTGGCAAGGTAGGGGTGGCAAACAGAAGATAGCCCTATTTGGTAAAAGACCAAGTCCATATTATGGCAATAACGGCTCAAATAAGCAAAGAGAAACGACAGTCCATCATTACTTTAAGACCTGAAGGTCAGTCAATCCTGAAAATGTCAAGCACTTTGAAAGTTTCTTCAAGTGCAGTCGCAAAAACCATCAAGCGCTATGATGAAACTGGCTCTCATGAGGACCGCCACAGAAATGGAAGACCCAGAGTTACCTCTGCTGCAGAGGACAAGTTCATTAGTTACCAGACTCAGAAATTGCAGCCCAAATAAGTGCTTCACAGAGTTCAAGTAACAGACACATCTCAACGTCAACTGTTCAGAGGAGACTGTGTGAATCAGGTCTTCATGGTCGAATTGCTGCAAAGAAACCACTACTAAAGTACACCAATAAGAAGAAGAGACTTGCTTGGGCCAAGAAGCATGAGCAATGGACATTAGATCGGTGGAAATCTGTCCTTTGGTCTGAATCCAAATTTGAGATTTTTGGTTCCAATTGCCTTGTCTTTGAAACTCAGAGTAGGTGAACGGATCTCCTCGTGTAGTTCCCACGTGAAGCATGGAGGAGGAGGTGTGATGGTGTGGGTGTGCTTTTCTGGTGACAGTGTGATTTATTTAGAATTCAATTCACATTTAACCAGCATGGCTACCACAGCATTCTGCAGCTACGCCATCCCATCTGGTTTGTGCCCAGTTTGACCATCATTCTTTTTTCAACAAGACAATGACCCAACACACCTCCAGGCTGTGTAAGGGCTATTTGACCAAGAAGGAGAGTGATGGAGTGCTGCATTTGATGACCTGGCCTCCACAGTCACCCGACCTCAACCCAATTGAGATGGTTTGGGATAAGTTGGACCACTGAGTGAGGGAAAAGCAGCCAACAAGTGCTCAGCAAATGTGAGAACTCCTTCAAGACTCTTGGAGAAGCATTCCAGGTGAAGCTGGTTGAGAGAATGAAAATAGTGTGCAAAGCTGTCATCAAGGCGAAGGATAGCTACTTTGAAGAATATAAATCAAATATATTTTGATTTGTTTAACACTTTTGGTAACATTTTTCCACATGTGTTATTTCATAGTTTTGACGTCATCACTATTATTCTACAATGTAGAAAATAGTAAAAATAAAGAAAAAACCCTTTCATGAGTAGGTGTGTCAACTTTTGACTGGTATTGTTCAGGCAGTGCATTTGGTAAGTATTCAGACCCCAGGCCATTGACGGATATGACCCCAGGGCTGACTGAGCAGACAGCGTCTGATGTGAAAGATGTAGACTAACAGTGCCACCCGGTGGTCATCAACAGGTACTTATAATTGTCCTCAGCTCACCAGGTTTCATAACTGAAACCTCACATAGTTAGCAGTTTAACACCAAGTGGATCATGTATTATCCATTTGTTGGCCTCCCTAAGCTGGATCCAATTCAGTGGCTGGGCCCCTCAGACAGATGACGTTATCAAGGGTCTGTCTGAACGGGGGAAGAACCTATCACTGGTCCCCGTCACATTCACCAGTGCCCACAGTGAGAAGCTGCATGAACTGGACATCGGGTACGTGGTACTGTACTGAGGTGTGAGTGAACTGGACATTGGGTACTCTCAGGTGCAGGGAGAGGAGGTACGTGGTACTGTACTGAGGTGTGAGTGAGCTGGACATTGGGTACTCTCAGGTGCAGGGAGAGGAGGTACGTGGTACTGTACTGAGGTGTGAGTGAGTGAGCTGGACATTGGGTACTCTCAGGTGCTGGGAGAGGAGGTACGTGGTACTGTACTGAGGTGTGAGTGAGTGAGCTGGACATTGGGTACTCTCAGGTGCTGGGAGAGGAGGTACGTGGTACTGTACTGAGGTGTGAGTGAGTGAGCTGGACATTGAGTACTCTCAGGTGCTGGGAGAGGAGGTACGTGGTACTGTACTGAGGTGTGAGTGAGCTGGACATTGGGTACTCTCAGGTGCAGGGAGAGGAGGTACGTGGTACTGTACTGAGGTGACCAGAGCAAAGTACAGAGAGATCCTTGATGAAAACCTGCTCCAGAGTGCTCAGGACCTCAGACTGGGGCAAAGTGATATTTCATTTTTCTATTTTTAATAAATTAACAACAAAGAAAACAAACGGTTTTACTGGGGGAGGTTGGGTTATGAGCATGAGCACAAAACACAAATCCTTTTTTATTTATTTTTTAAATTTTTTACAAATATTACAAATCTTCTTCCACTGAGTATTTTGTGTAGATCGTTGACAAAAAATGATAATGAAATCCATTTTAATCCCACTTTGTAACAACAAAAAATGATAATGAAATCCATTTTAATCCCACTTTGTAACAACAAAAAATGATAATGAAATCCATTTTAATCCTACTTTGTAACAACAAAAAACAAAAAAACATTGAAATCCATTTTAATCCCACCTTGTAACAACAACAAAACAATGACATCCATTTTAATCCCACCTTGTAACAACAAAAAGACATTGAAATCCATTATAATCCCACTTTGTAACAACAAAAAAACAATGAAATCCATTTTAATCCCACTTCGTTAACAAAACATTACAATGAAATCCATTTTAATCCCACTTTGTAACAACAAAAAGACAATGACATCCATTTTAATCCCAATTTGTAACAACAACAAAAACTATGAAATCCATTTTAATCCCACTTTGTAACAACAAAATAACAAAGAAATCCATTTTAATCCCACTTTGTAACAACAAAAAGACAATGAAATCCATTATAATCCCACTTTGTAACAACAAAAAGACAATGAAATCCATTATAATCCCACTTTGTAACAACAAAAAGACAATGAAATCCATTATAATCCCACTTTGTAACAACAAAAAGACAATGAAATCCATTTTAATCCCATTTTGTAACAACAAAAAGACAATGAAATCCATTTTAATCCCACTTTGTAACAACAAAATAACAAAGAAATCCATTTTAATCCCATTTTGTAACAACAAAAAGACAATGAAATCCATTATAATCCCACTTTGTAACAACAAAAAGACAATGAAATCCATTTTAATCCCACTTTGTAACAACAAAATAACAAAGAAATCCATTTTAATCCCATTTTGTAACAACAAAAAGACAATGAAATCCATTATAATCCCACTTTGTAACAACAAAAAGACAATGAAATCCATTATAATCCCACTTTGTAACAACAAAAAGACAATGAAATCCATTTTAATCCCACTTTGTAACAACAAAAAGACAATGAAATCCATTTTAATCCCACTTTGTAACAACAAAAAGATGATGAAATCCATTTTAATCCCACCCAAAATGTGGAACAAGTCGAGAGCTGCTACGGTAGGAGACATTGACATTTTACAGTTGGAACAATTGAAACGTGTTATTTTTATTCACGTGGACAGACATTCTGATAGCCAGCAGGAAAGGAAAAAATGCAGGTAACTTTCCCAAAATACCCTGGTTAACCAGAAGTAATGATTGGAGGATTCCGTATTTCCAAGATTTCTGGAAAGCTGGGAATTTTGGGGAAGTTACTGGAATTTTTGCACTTCTACCCTGTACCCATCTGTTACTACAGGACAAAGCAGAAGTTCTAACTAACCAACATTGGAAGAAGAAGCAGATTAAGTAGAAAATAAGGTGTCTAACCACAGTGACTGTATCGCATTAAATCTACAAGAGAAGAAGTCGTGCACTTAGTTTGTCCCACGCTGTTGGCCTTACATTCCATCCGTTGAGTCCCTGGAACTCCATTCATCCCTCCATCCTTTCCAAAGAGGAAGATTAAATGAGGGGCGTCACGGCTGTATCGTTTCTCCTTACCTGATCGGATTTCAGGAATCAGACAGGATTAAATGTTAGAATTGGGGTTTTTCTAAACTGAAAAATGTGATTCTGATCCTCTGGATGGAGAAGGATTTGATAATCCAATCTGACCTTTAATCAGGTTTGAATGTCATTTTTGCGGTTTTTTTCAGAATTCAAAGGATAGTTTTGATGCTGATAATATGGATTATCTTGATCCAACTGGGAGGATGGATTTAGAAAGGTGAAAGGTGAAAGGCACTACAACCAAGAAATGTCAATGTAGCTAAGGTCAGGTGTAAAAAGACCTTTCTTACATCTGAAAACCAAAAGTTCATTATGTTAAATTGACTGGAGTAGGTATGTGAGCTGTCGTTATTGAGAAGTGTCAAATAAATGCATCTACAATACTTGCTTATAAATTATTTTCAAGCTCTATTATTTTTACTCAAAGGAACCTTTATTCCTGTCGTTTTTCTCATATTTCCCTGTGCCAGTGTAGAAGTAGTACCACCACCTCTCCAGTAGATGAGGTGTTGGCCTGTTCACAGCACTGAAAATCCTTTGTTGATTGATCTGAATGAGAATGATCAGATAACATTTTGGGGGGGGGGGGAAACACCACAAAAAACAGCCAGAGAACTTTAGAATCCGGATTAAACGTTTTGAAAAACTGGGACCTGGTGCTTGTTGCATGTTGTGAAGACCCCCCCCCCCCCTTCCCATCCTTCTGGTAGGTCATCCTTCTGGTAGGTCATCCTTCTGGTAGGTCATCCTCTGGTAGGTCATCCTTCTGGTAGGTCATCCTCTGGTAGGTCATCCTCTGGTAGGTCATCCTTCTGGTAGGTCATCCTCTGGTAGGTCATCCTCTGGTAGGTCATCCTTCTGGTAGGTCATCCTTCTGGTAGGTCATCCTCTGGTAGGTCATCCTTCTGGTAGGTCATCCTTCTGGTAGGTCATCCTCTGGTAGGTCATCCTCTGGTAGGTCATCCTCTGGTAGGTCATCCTCTGTTTCTCTGGTGGACTGTCCCCTTCTTTGAGACCCTCTCTGCAGTCTGGAGGACTGTCCCCTTCTTTGAGACCCTCTCTGCAGTCTGGAGGACTGTCCCCTTCTTTGAGACCCATCTCTGCAGTCTGGAGGACTGTGCCCTTCTTTGAGACCCATCTCTGCAGTCTGGAGGACTGTGCCCTGCTTTGAGACCCTCTCTGCAGTCTGGAGGACTGTGCCCTTCTTTGAGACCCTCTCTGCAGTCTGGAGGACTGTCCCCTTCTTTGAGACCCATCTCTGCAGTCTGGAGGACTGTGCCCTTCTTTGAGACCCATCTCTGCAGTCTGGAGGACTGTCCCCTTCTTTGAGACCCATCTCTGCAGTCTGGAGGACTGTGCCCTGTTTTGAGACCCTCTCTGCAGTATGGAGGACTGTGCCCTGCTTTGAGACCC
Organism: Salvelinus namaycush; assembly: GCF_016432855.1. NCBI lineage: Eukaryota > Metazoa > Chordata > Actinopteri > Salmoniformes > Salmonidae > Salvelinus > Salvelinus namaycush. The sequence goes on along the minus strand of NC_052309.1, from coordinate 8,685,268 downwards.
TCTCTGCAGTCTGGAGGACTGTGCCCTGCTTTGAGACCCTCTCTGCAGTCTGGAGGACTGTGCCCTGCTTTGAGACCCTCTCTGCAGTCTGGAGGACTGTGCCCTGCTTTGAGACCCTCTCTGCAGTCTGGAGGACTGTGCCCTGCTTTGAGACCCTCTCTGCAGTCTGGAGGACTGTGCCCTGCTTTGAGACCCTCTGTGTCCCTAGAGGATCCCTGCATCCATCCATGGAGAGGCAATGCTCATCTATTCTATAGGCAATGCTCATCTATTCTATAGGCAATGCTCATCTATTCTATAGGCAATGCTCATCTATTCTATAGTCAATGCTTGTAAATCTCTCATGCATACGCACACTTCCTCATCCACCTCTCCCCCACCATTTCTCTCCCACCCAGCAGCCTCCTCTGACCTCTCACCTCTCCGCTGACCTCTAATCTCTCATAGGCCATCATCATCCCTGGCTCCACTTCTACAAATTGCTGCTGCACATCTACTTTCATCAGTGCTGCAGTGTCCCCCATCGCAGTCTCTCCCCGGCCATCTACCTCATCAGGGCTGCAGTGTCCCCCATCGCAGTCTCTCCCCGGTCATCTACCTCATCAGGGCTGCAGTGTCCCCCGTCCCAGTCTCTCCCCGGCCATCTACCTCCATCAGTGCTGCAGTGTCCCCCATCCCTGTCTCTCCCCAGCCATCTACCTCCATCAGGGCTGCAGTGTCCCCCATCGCTGTCTCTCCCCGGCCATCTACCTCCATCAGTGCTGCAGTGTCCCCCATCCCTGTCTCTCCCCGGCCATCTACCTCCATCAGTGCTGCAGTGTCCCCCATCGCTGTCTCTCCCCGGCCATCTACCTCCATCAGTGCTGCAGTGTCCCCCATCCCTGTCTCTCCCCGGCCGTCTACCTCCATCAGTGCTGCAGTGTCCCCATCCCTGTCTCTCCCCGGCCATCTACCTCATCAGTGCTGCAGTGTCCCCCATCGCAGTCTCTCCCCGGCCATCTACCTCCATCAGTGCTGCAGTGTCCCCCATCCCTGTCTCTCCCCGGCCGTCTACCTCCATCAGTGCTGCAGTGTCCCCATCCCTGTCTCTCCCCGGCCATCTACCTCATCAGTGCTGCAGTGTCCCCCATCGCAGTCTCTCCCCGGCCATCTACCTCCATCAGTGCTGCAGTGTCCCCATCCCTGTCTCTCCCCGGCCATCTACCTCATCAGTGCTGCAGTGTCCCCAATCGCAGTCTCTCCCCGGCCATCTACCTCCATCAGGGCTGCAGTGTCCCCGTCCCTGTCCCTTCCCTACCTGCCTCTAACCTCATCAGGGCTGCAGTGTCCCCCATCGCAGTCTCTCCCCGGCCATCTACCTCCATCAGGGCTGCAGTGTCCCCGTCCCTGTCCCTTCCCTACCTGCCTCTAACCTCATCAGGGCTGCAGTGTCCCCCATCCCTGTCCCTTCCCTACCTGCCTCTAACCTCATCAGGGCTGCAGTGTCCCCCATCGCTGTCCCTTCCCTACCTGCCTCTAACCTCATCAGGGCTGCAGTGTCCCCCATCCCTGTCCCTTCCCTACCTGCCTCTAACCTCATCAGGGCTGCAGTGTCCCCCATCGCTGTCCCTTCCCTACCTGCCTCTAACCTCCCTGCTTCAGTTTAGATTACCTCACTTTGCTCTGAACATGCTACCCATCAGTGCAACAATGCTATTCATGTCTTCATCATGGCTTACTCCACCTGAGCTGTTCATGTCTTCATCATGGCTTACTCCACCTGAGCTGTTCATGTCTTCATCATGGCTTACTCCACCTGAGCTATTCATGTCTTCATCATGGCTTGCTCCACCTGAGCTGTTCATGTCTTCATCATGGCTTACTCCACCTGAGCTGTTCATGTCTTCATCATGGCTTGCTCCACCTGAGCTGTTCATGTCTTCATCATGGCTTGCTCCACCTGAGCTGTTCATGTCTTCATCATGGCTTGCTCCACCTGAGCTGTTCATGTCTTCATCATGGCTTGCTCCACCTGAGCTGTTCATGTCTTCATCATGGCTTGCTCCACCTGAGCTGTTCATGTCTTCATCATGGCTTGCTCCACCTGAGCTGTTAGCTGTATTTGCTGCTGCTTCTCTACCGATGGACGGACGGACGGACGGATAGGCAGACAGATGCTTCGCATACTTCACCTTTGACCTCAGTCGGTCCAGCATTGAGTAATTTAACATAACGTGCCCTGTTTTACACCTACTTATTGAACACTCTATGGATTCAACTTTGTGATTTTTTAAAAATATGTAATTAACCAAATGTGATACCTACCAGGGTAGTGTTCATTAGGGCACGCCGTAAGAAAACATTTTTCAACAGATAAAGAAAATGAGCGTTTTCTTATTGAACAAGTTCAGAGTACCTCTCTGCTTCGTGACGTGCTTACTGAACACGACCCCAAAGTCAAATGTATCATCTGAAGTCATCTGTAAATCATGTTGAACAATCTTGACTTAATAAAGAGTGTTGAGGTTTGTATTTAGATGTGTGGAAACTATAGTGTATTAAAGACCTGTGTTTCTATATAAGTGAGGAGATGCCTCGATATCGTTTGGGGGGGGGGTTGTGAAGGAGATGCCTCGATATCGTTTGGGGGGGGGTTGTGAAGGAGATGCCTCGATATCGTTTGGGGGGGGGTTGTGAGGGAGATGCCTCGATATCGTTTGGGGGGGGGGTTGTGAAGGAGATGCCTCGATATCGTTTGGGGGGGGTTGTGAGGGAGATGCCTCGATATCGTTTGGGGGGGGTTGTGAAGGAGATGCCTCGATATCGTTTGGGGGGGGTTGTGAAGGAGATGCCTCGATATCGTTTGGGGGGGGGGGTTGTGAAGGAGATGCCTCGATATCGTTTGGGGGGGGTTGTGAAGGAGATTCCTCGATATCGTTTGGGGGGGGGTTGTGAAGGAGATGCCTCGATATCGTTTGGGGGGGGGTTGTGAAGGAGATGCCTCGATATCGTTTGGGGGGGGGGTTGTGAAGGAGATGCCTCGATATCGTTTGGGGGGGGGTTGTGAAGGAGATGCCTCGATATCGTTTGGGGGGGGTTGTGAAGGAGATGCCTCGATATCGTTTGGGGGGGGTTGTGAAGGAGATGCCTCGATATCGTTTGGGGGGGGTTGTGAAGGAGATGCCTCGATATCGTTTGGGGGGGTTGTGAAGGAGATGCCTCGATATCGTTTGGGGGGGGTTGTGAAGGAGATGCCTCGATATCGTTTGGGGGGGGTTGTGAAGGAGATGCCTCGATATCGTTTGGGGGGGGTTGTGAAGGAGATGCCTCGATATCGTTTGGGGGGGGTTGTGAAGGAGATGCCTCGATATTGTTTGGGGGGGGTTGTGAAGGAGATGCCTCGATATCGTTTGGAGGGAGATGCCTCATCATTTGGGGGGGGGGGGGGGGGGGTTGTGAAGGAGATGTCTTGTTATCGTTTGTGGGGGGGGGGTTGTGAGGGAGATGCCTCGTCATCGTTTGGGGGGGGGGGGGTGTGAGGGAGGTGCCTCGTTATCGTTTGGAGGGAGATGCCTCATTATCATTTGGGGGGGGGGGGGGGTTGTGAAGGAGATGTCTTGTTATCGTTTGGGGGGGGGGGGGGGGGGGGTTGTGAGGGAGATGCCTCGTCATTGTTTTGGGGGGGTTGTGAGGGAGATGCCTCGTTATCGTTTGGGGGGGGTTGTGAGGGAGATGCCTCGTTATCATTGGGGGGGGGGTTGTGAGGGAGATGCCTCGTTATCATTTGGGGGTTGTGAGGGAGATGCCTCGTTATCATTTGGGGGGGTTGTGAGGGAGATGCCTCGTTATCATTTAGGGTGGTTGTGAGGGAGATGCCTCGTTATCATTTGGGGGGGGGGGGGTTGTGAGGGAGATGCCTCGTTATCATTTGGGGGGGTTGTGAGGGAGATGCCTCGTTATCATTTGGGGGGGGGGGGGGTTGTGAGGGAGATGCCTCGTCATTGTTATGTGGGGGGTTGTGAGGGAGATGCTTCGTTATTGTTTGGGGGGGGGGGGGGGTTGTGAGGGAGATGCCTCGTTATCATTTGGGGGGGGGGGTTGTGAGGGAGGTGCCTCGTTATCCTTTGGTGGGGGTTGTGAGGGAGGTGCCTCGTTATCCTTTGGGGGGGGTTGTGAGGGAGATGCCTCGTTATCATTAGGGGGGGGGGGTGGGTGAGGGAGATGCCTCGTTATCATTAGGGGGGGGGGTTGTGAGGGAGATGCCTCGATATCGTTTGGGGGGGGTTGTGAGGGAGATGCCTCGATATCGTTTGGGGGGGGGTTGTGAAGGAGATGCCTCGATATCGTTTGGGGGGGGTTGTGAAGGAGATGCCTCGATATCGTTTGGGGGGGGGTTGTGAAGGAGATGCCTCGATATCGTTTGGGGGGGGTTGTGAAGGAGATTCCTCGATATCGTTTGGGGGGGGTTGTGAAGGAGATGCCTCGATATCGTTTGGGGGGGTTGTGAAGGAGATGCCTCGATATCGTTTGGGGGGGGGTTGTGAAGGAGATGCCTCGATATCGTTTGGGGGGGGGTTGTGAAGGAGATGCCTCGATATCGTTTGGGGGGGGGTTGTGAAGGAGATGCCTCGATATCGTTTGGGGGGGGTTGTGAAGGAGATGCCTCGATATCGTTTGGGGGGGGTTGTGAAGGAGATGCCTCGATATCGTTTGGGGGGGGTTGTGAAGGAGATGCCTCGATATCGTTTGGGGGGGGTTGTGAAGGAGATGCCTCGATATCGTTTGGGGGGGGTTGTGAAGGAGATGCCTCGATATCGTTTGGGGGGGGGTGTGAAGGAGATGCCTCGATATCGTTTGGGGGGAGTTGTGAAGGAGATGCCTCGATATCGTTTGGGGGGGGGTTGTGAAGGAGATGCCTCGATATTGTTTGGGGGGGTTGTGAAGGAGATGCCTCGATATCGTTTGGAGGGAGATGCCTCATTATCATTTGGGGGGGGGGGGGGGTTGTGAAGGAGATGTCTTGTTATCGTTTGGGGGGGGGGGGGGGGGGGGTTCTGAGGGAGATGCCTCGTCATTGTTTTGGGGGGGTTGTGAGGGAGATGCCTCGTTATCGTTTGGGGGGGGTTGTGAGGGAGATGCCTCGTTATCATTGGGGGGGGGTTGTGAGGGAGATGCCTCGTTATCATTTGGGGGTTGTGAGGGAGATGCCTCGTTATCATTTGGGGGGGTTGTGAGGGAGATGCCTCGTTATCATTTAGGGTGGTTGTGAGGGAGATGCCTCGTTATCATTTGGGGGGGGGGGGTTGTGAGGGAGATGCCTCGTTATCATTTGGGGGGGTTGTGAGGGAGATGCCTCGTTATCATTTGGGGGGGGGGGGGTTGTGAGGGAGATGCCTCGTCATTGTTATGTGGGGGGTTGTGAGGGAGATGCTTCGTTATTGTTTGGGGGGGGGGGGGGGTTGTGAGGGAGATGCCTCGTTATCATTTGGGGGGGGGGGTTGTGAGGGAGGTGCCTCGTTATCCTTTGGTGGGGGTTGTGAGGGAGGTGCCTCGTTATCATTAGGGGGGGGGGGTGGGTGAGGGAGATGCCTCGTTATCATTAGGGGGGGGGGGTTGTGAGGGAGATGCCTCGTTATCATTGGGGGGGGGGTTGTGAGGGAGATGCCTCGTTATCATTAGGGGGGGGGGTTGTGAGGGAGGGCGTCGTTATCATTAGGGGGGGTTGTGAGGGAGATGCCTCGTTATCATTAGGGGGGGGGGGTGGGTGAGGGAGATGCCTCGTTATCATTAGGGGGGGTTGTGAGGGAGATGCCTCGTTATCATTAGGGGGGGTTGTGAGGGAGGGCGTCATTATCATTAGGGGGTGGGGGGGTTGTTTAATGTTGCTTTATTTCTAATCATAAAACACAACCTGCTCCGTTGTTCAAAATGTTTTGTGTTTTTACTGAAGTACAACATTAACACATCTTCCTTCCTTCAGAAATTGACAAAAACATTTGCATCATAATTTCATCAAAGCCAACCCAGTCCTCTCAGCCCCCATCCTCTCAGCCAACCCAGTCCTCTCAGCCAACCCAGTCCTCTCAGCCCCCCATCCTCTCAGCCCCCCCCAACCCAGTCCTCTCAGCCCCCATCCTCTCAGCCCCCCCCAACCCAGTCCTCTCAGCCCCCCATCCTCTCAGCCCCCCCCCAACCCAGTCCTCTCAGCCCCCCCCCCCCCCCCAACCCAGTCCTCTCAGCCCCCATCCTCTCAACCAACCCAGTCCTCTCAGCCCCCATCCTCTCAGCCCCAACCCCCCCCCCCAACCCAGTCCTCTCAGCCCCCCATCCTCTCAGCCCCCCATCCTCTCAGCCCCCCCCCCCCAACCCAGTCCTCTCAGCCCCCCATCCTCTCAGCCCCCCATCCTCTCAGCCCCCCATCCTCTCAGCCAACCCAGTCCTCTCAGCCCCCCATCCTCTCAGCCCCCCATCCTCTCAGCCCCCCATCCTCTCAGCCAACCCAGTCCTCTCAGCCCCCCATCCTCTCAGCCCCCCATCCTCTCAGCCCCCCATCCTCTCAGCCCCCCATCCTCTCAGCCAACCCAGTCCTCTCAGCCCCCCATCCTCTCAGCCAACCCAGTCCTCTCAGCCCCCCATCCTCTCAGCCAACCCAGTCCTCTCAGCCCCCCATCCTCTCAGCCAACCCAGTCCTCTCAGCCCCCCATCCTCTCAGCCAACCCAGTCCTCTCAGCCCCCCATCCTCTCAGCCAACCCAGTCCTCTCAGCCCCCCATCCTCTCAGCCAACCCAGTCCTCTCAGCCCCCCATCCTCTCAGCCCCCCAGTCCTCTCAGCCCCCCCCCAACCCAGTCCTCTCAGCCCCCCATCCTCTCAGGCCCCCCCCCCCCAACCCAGTCCTCTCAGCCCCCATCCTCTCAGCCCCCCCCCCCAACCCCCAGTCCTCTACCCATGGCGTCACATTCACTTCGACTGCTGTTGATTAAGCCAAGAGAGATTGGATGTCCAGGACCCAATAACCCTGGAGAGAGAGTTCAGGGCCTGTGCTCTCCTCCCCGACCAGCCAGGCTGGGTGGGGGGGGGGGGGGGGGGGGGGCTGTTAGAGGGAGGAGGGGTGGGGAGGGTTTGGGGAAGTGTGAGATTCGGCTCGGGCAGCAGGAGTGTCCTGGTAATTGAAAAGCTGGGGACGTTGGCGCTCGGCTGGAACTCTGCTGGCGCTCTCCACCGTGTGACCTCTAATTGAGAGTCCTCCCATTGATTTCTTGAGCGTGAGAGAGACAAAGATTGAGGTAGGATGGAGGGAGAAGCGGAGAGGAGTGTGTGTCGGGGGGGTGGGGGAGGAAGTGTGTGTGTGTGTGTGTGTGTGTGTGTGTGTGTGTGTGTGTGTGTGTGTGTGTGTGTGTGTGTGTGTGTGTGTGTGTGTGTGTGTGTGTGTTTTCAGCAGCAGGGTACTAAGAGGTGAGGAGGAATTAAATGAGTGTACCGGCCAGGGTGGATTGACTGTAGGTGGGATTGGAGAAAACTGGTTGGTGGACCTGGACGAGTAGCGGAGGGAAGGGAACGAGAGAGGATGAGATTAGAAATAATACGAATTGGGAGAAGATGTGAAAGACATTTTATTTCCTTGTTCTCCATTTCACTCATAATATGTGAATTCATTCTTTATGACAGATTGAACACGTGTCATAACCAGACTTCGGTTCAAATATTACACCGAACAAAAAATGTAAACGCAACATGCAACAATTTCAAAGATTTTACTGAGTTACAGTTCATAAAATGAAATCGGTCCATTGAAATAAATTCATTAGGTCCTAATCTATGGATTTCACATGACTGGGAATACAGATATGCATCTGTTGGTCACAGGTACCTTTAACAATAAAAAATAAAAAAAAGTAGGGGTGTGGATCAGAAAACCAGTCAGTATCTGGTGTGACCACTATTTGCTTCATGCAGCGTGACACATCTCCTTCGCATAGAGTTGATCAGACTGTTGATTGTGGCCTGTGGAATGTTGTCCCACTCCTCAATGGCTGTGCGAAGTTGCTGGATATTGGCGGGAACTGAAACACACTTGTCATACATGTTGATCCAGAGCATCCCAAACATGCTCAATGGGTGACATGTCTGGTGAGTAATGCAGTATGTAATGTTGACATCAGCAAACCGCTTGTCCACACAACGTCATGCATATCTGCCTGGTACAGTTGAAACCGGGATTCATCGGTGAAGAGCACACTTCTCCAGCGTGCCAGTGGCCATCGAAGGTGAGCGTTTTTCCCACTGAAGTCGGTTAAGACGCCAAACTTCATTCGGGTCAAAGACCGTGGTGAGGACGACGAGCACGCAGATGAGCTTCTCTGAGACGGTTTCTGACAGTTTGTGAAGAAATTATTTGATTGTGCAAACATGTGACCAACATGTGACCAGCACTTGTGTATTTAGGATAGTTCAATTACTTTCAAAGACGTTTAGATATTTTATTTGAAAAGACAAGTAGTTGAATATTGGAATGTACTTGGAAATAAACTTTGGAAAGTACTTGAAAATAATCAAATACACTCCCAAGTATTTAACCCAGGCATTTTGAAAAAAGTATTTGAAAATCCTTTCAAATAGTAGGCTATTCATAGGGAAAGTAGTTGATTCGGGCTATATAACAAAAAATGATAAAAAAACATGTAATTAAACCCAGGTCTGTAATTGAACCCAGGTCTGGTCATAATCCACCTTTATGCAACATTGATAACAAGGATCTAGGTCTGTTCCAGGGCTTGCTGATGCTGAGCCACACATAAACCCCCTGGACCAGAGCTAAGAAGGACCTATCCTCCTCCTAAGAAGGACCTATCCTCCTCCTAAGAAGGACCTATCCTCCTCCTAAGAAGGACCTATCCTCCTCCTAACAAGGACCTATCCTCCTCCTAAGAAGGACCTATCCTCCTCCTAAGAAGGACCTATCCTCCTTCTAAGAAGGACCTATCCTCCTCCTAAGAAGGACCTATCCTCCTCCTAAGAAGGACCTATCCTCCTCCTGTACTATTGAAGTGGTTCATAATCACTGGACTCACCATCACTCTGAAACTAAGATACAGGCTTCCAAATGATGTATGTACATTCGGAAAGTACATGCAATACCCCATAATGAAATTTTTGCATATTATTTTACGAATGTTTTTGTTTTGTTGAAAATCACATTTACATAAGTATTCAGACCTTTTACTCAGTATTTTGTTGAAGCACCTTTGGCAGCGATTACAGCATTGAGTGTTCTTGGGTATGATGCTACAAGCTTGGCACACCTGTATTTGGGGAGTTTCTCCCATTCTTCACTGCAGATCCTCTTAAGCTCTGTCAGGTTGGATGGGGAGCGTTGCTGCACAGCTATTTTCAGGTCTCTCCAGAGATGTTTGATCGGGTTCAATTCAGGCCACTGGCTGGGCCACTCAAGGACATTCAGAGACTTGTCCCGAAGCCACTCCTGCGTTGTCTTGGCTGTGTGCTTAAGGTTGTTGTCCTGTAGAAAGTTGAACCTTCAAGCACCACACGGGACTGTTTCTGTAACGCTCGTCTAAGTCGTCCTCCTCATCTGACGAGGAGAGGCGAGAAGGATCGGACCAATATGCAGCGTGGGTTGAATACATAATGAATTTATTTAAGGACGAACACGAAGAACTTGATAAATGACAAAACAACAAACGACGTGAACAGACCTGAACTTGAGAACAAAACGCACGAACAGGAACGAACACATACACGAACGAAAATGAAACAGTCCCGTGTGGTGCGACATACACAGACACAGGAACAATCACCCACAAACAAACAGTGTGAACAGCCAACCTAAATATGGTTCTCAATCAGAGGAAACGTAAAACACCTGCCCCTGATTGAGAACCATATCAGGCTAATTGAAAAGCACCCAACATAGAAACACATAACATAGAATGCCCACCCAGCTCACGTCCTGACCAACTAAACAAATACAAAAACAAGGGAAAACAGGTTAGGAATGTGACAGCATGTTTATAGCCTCACTACTGTATATAGCCTCGCTACTGTATATAGCCTCACTACTGTTTATAGCCTCACTACTGTATATAGCCTCACTACTGTATATAGCCTCACTACTGTTTATAGCCTCACTACTGTATATAGCCTCACTACTGTATATAGCCTCTCTACTGTATATAGCCTCTCTACTGTATATAGCCTCACTACTGTTTATAGCCTCACTACTGTATATAGCCTCACTACTGTATATAGCCTCACTACTGTATATAGCCTCACTACTGTTTATAGCCTCACTACTGTATATAGCCTCACTACTGTATATAGCCTCACTACTGTATATAGCCTCACTACTGTATATAGCCTCACTACTGTATATAGCCTCACTACTGTATATAGCCTCACTACTGTTTATAGCCTCGCTACTGTTATTTTTCACTGTCTTTTTACTGTTGTTTTTATTTCTTTACTAATCTATTGTTCACCTAATACCAAATTATTATTTTTTTTGTTGTTGTTGAAATTGCACTGTTGGTTAGAGCCTGTAAGTAAGCATTTCACTCTAAAGTCTACATCTGTTGTATTCGGCGCATGTGACAAAAATAATTTGATTTGAAATGTCTGAAAACCTGTTTTTGCTTTGTCGTTATGGAGTCTTTTGTGTAGACTTATGAAGAAAGAAATCTATTTAAAATCATTTTTAGAATAAGGCTGTAACGTAACAAAATGTGGAAAAACTCAAGCACTGTATAACCCCGAACTTGAGTTTAGTCTTCGCCAATGAGAACCAAGAATGGCCTAGCTTCGTCCTTCATGACCGGGAAAGGCCTCGAATCTAGGCCGTAGGAAATCCTCCATCCATCTCTTTAGATCAGAACAGGATGGATCAACAGACAATCTGATTGTTGAGCCTGTTGAGGTTGGTGTAAGAGGGGCGCTCAATGTCCAGGTTTCTACGGTGCATGTCGTAGATGGCCTCATTGTCAACCATGAAGGCACCGTCGATATTACTGAGGTTTGCATCCTTAAAAAAACGATAGTTGTGTTTCGCTGCTTAACACATATTATGTGTCTCCCGATATGATGTGGATCATTGTCAGGTTATTTGATGTATAAACTTCAGCAACAACAGAACACCATGGTTGTCGTAACACTTTAAACAGGTAGCTTGTAAATGTGTACAATGTGTTTGTTTTGGGTCAACACTGGTAAGTTAACTTATGTAAATTAGATAGTTACAGAGGATTTTCTTCTGAAAAACTGGTCAAAGCATAACACTTTCCATTCAGCTTCAGGTAACTTTGATGTAAGTCTTGATAACACCTGTAGTGACTATCTGTCACGCCCATTGTTACTTATCCATTGTTCACTAGACATATCAATGTAATGACACCCAACACAATGTTGAAAAACAGAACGCTTCCCGCCACTAGATCACATAACTAGACGTGATCCCAACAATGTAGCGGCAGAAAGTGCAACAGGGACTCTATCCAGGGCTCATACGTGTTATAACCAGGGGTCATACATGGTTCTAACCAGGGCTCATACGTGTTATAACCAGGGGTCATACATGGTTCTAACCAGGGCTCATACGTGGTTCTATCCAGGGCTCATACGTAGTTCTAACCAGGGCTCATACGTGGTTCTAACCAGGCTCATACGTGGTTCTATCCAGGGCTCATACGTGGTTCTAACCAGGGCTCATACGTGGTTCTAACCAGGGCTCATACGTGGTTCTAACCAGGGGTCATACATGGTTCTAACCAGGGCTCATACGTGGTTCTATCCAGGGCTCATATGTGGTTCTAACCAGGGCTCATACGTGGTTCTAACCAGGGGTCATACGTGGTTCTAACCAGGGGTCATACATGGTTCTAACCAGGGGTCATACATGGTTATAACCAGGGCTCATACGTGGTTCTATCCAGGGCTCATACGTGGTTCTAACCAGGGGTCATACATGGTTCTAACCAGGGCTCATACGTGGTTCTATCCAGGGCTCATACGTGGTTCTAACCAGGGCTCATACGTGGTTCTAACCAGGGGTCATACATGGTTCTAACCAGGGGTCATACATGGTTATAACCAGGGCTCATACGTGGTTCTATCCAGGGCTCATACGTGGTTCTAACCAGGGGTCATACGTGGTTCTAACCAGGGGTCATACGTGGTTCCAATATTTTGGAGAGATTAGAGAGAGAATTTGCAGACGTGTTGCTGTGCGTTTTGTTGCTGTGCGTTTTTGTTGCCAACTTTACTTTGCTAGCTGACAACTTTACGTTTTTTTTTTCTTTTTAATTACCGTTTATATTTTTAGTTTTTCCATCGCAACTTTTTTCCCTCATTCAACTTTTTCACTCCGGACGCTTTATCTGGACATGGTTCGTCAGCACCTTCAACAGCCGAAGCTAAGTAGTAACATTAACATGATGTCTTCTAATTGCAGTCGCTGTACTCATAATATACAGGAGAACGATCGCCTTATGGCGAGGATAGCTGTGCTGCAAGCCCAGCTTCAGACGCAATCATTAGGCAAGGGTAATTTCAGTGTAGGAAAGGAAGAAACAGCGTCTGTGCCACCAGTAAGTACAGATAGTAACGTTAGTATAAACCCCCCCGCACAGTCCCCGCAGCCGGACAACTTTCTCATGGCTTCTGGAGGGAAATGCTGTTGGAATGCTCAACTGGTGTCGCTCATTCAGTCGACAGAAACTTTCAACCGGTTTTCCCCATTATGTAGCGAGTCGGAGTCTGAGGCTGAGTCTTCTCTTGTCTCTACTCCTCCCGCTACGGGGTCTGAGACGCCGAAGGCTCCAACCATTAGCTCTGACAAATTGAAAACCCTAGTCATTGGCGACTCCATTACCCGCAGTATTAGACTTAAAACGAATCACCCAGCGATCATACACTGTTTACCAGGGGGCAGGGCTACCGACGTTAAGGCTAATCTAAAGATGGTGCTGGCTAAAGCTAAAACTGGCGAGTGTAGAGAGTATAGAGATATTGTTATCCACGTCGGCACCAACGATGTTAGGATGAAACAGTCAGAGGTCACCAAGTGCAACATAGCTTCAGCGTGTAAATCAGCTAGAAAGATGTGTCGGCATCGAGTAATTGTCTCTGGCCCCCTCCCAGTTAGGGGGAGTGACGAGCTCTACAGCAGAGTCTCACAACTCAATCGCTGGTTGAAAACTGTTTTCTGCCCCTCCCAAAAGATAGAATTTGTAGATAATTGGCCCTCTTTCTGGGACTCACCCACAAACAGGACCAAGCCTGACCTGCTGAGGAGTGACGGACTCCATCCTAGCTGGAGGGGTGCTCTCATCTTATCTACTAACATAGATAGGGCTCTAACTCCTCTAGCTCCACAATGAAATAGGGTGCAGGCCAGGCAGCAGGCTGTTAGCCAACCTGCCAGCTTAGTGGAGTCTGCCAATAGCACAGTCAGTGTAGTCAGCTCAGCCATCCCCATTGAGACTGTGTCTGTGCCTCGACCTAGGTTGGGCAAAACTAAACATGGCGGTGTTCGCCTTAGCAATCTCATTAGGATAAAGACCTCCTCCATTCCTGCCATTATTGAAAGAGATTGTGATACCTCACATCTCAAAATAGGGTTACTTAATGTTAGATCCCTCACTTCAAAGGCAGTCATAGTCAATGAACTAATCACTGATCATAATCTTGATGTGATTGGCCTGACTGAAACATGGCTTAAGCCTGATGAATTTACTGTGTTAAATGAGGCCTCACCTCCTGGTTACACTAGTGACCATATCCCCCGTGCATCCCGCAAAGGCAGAGGTGTTGCTAACATTTACGATAGCAAATTTCAATTTACAAAAAAAATAATGACGTTTTCGTCTTTTGAGCTTCTAGTCATGAAATCTATGCAGCCTACTCAATCACTTTTTATAGCTACTGTTTACAGGCCTCCTGGGCCATATACAGCGTTCCTCTCTGAGTTCCCTGAATTCCTATCAGACCTTGTAGTCATAGCAGATCATATTCTAATTTTTGGTGATTTTAATATTCATATGGAGAAGTCCACAGACCCACTCCATAAGTCTTTCGGAGCCATCATCGACTCAGTGGGTTTTGTCCAACATGTCTCTGGACCTACTCACTGCCACAGTCATACTCTGGACCTAGTTTTGTCCCATGGAATAAATGTTGTAGATCTTAATGTTTTTCCACATAATCCTGGACTATCGGACCACCATTTTATTACGTTTGCAATCGCAACAAATAATCTGCTCAGACCCCAACCAAGGAGCATCAAAAGTCGTGCTATAAATTCTCAGACAACACAAAAATTCCTTGATGCCCTTCCAGACTCCTTCTGCCTACCCAAGGACGTCAGAGGACAAAAATCAGTTAACCACCTAACTGAGGACCTCAATTTAACCTTGCGCAATACCCTAGATGCAGTTGCACCCCTAAAAACGAAAAACATTTGTCATAAGAAACTAGCTCCCTGGTATACAGAAAATACCCGAGCTTTGAAGCAAGCTTCCAGAAAATTGGAACGGAAATGGTGCCACACCAAACTGGAAGTCTTCCGACTAGCTTGGAAAGACAGTACCGTGCAGTACCGAAGAGCCCTCACTGCTGCTCGATCATCCTACTTTTCCAACTTAATCGAGGAAAATAAGAACAATCCAAAATTTCTTTTTGATACTGTTGCAAAGCTAACTAAAAAGCAGCATTCCCCAAGAGAGGATGGCTTTCACTTCAGCAGTAATAAATTCATGAACTTCTTTGAGGAAAAGATCATGACCATTAGAAAGCAAATTACGGACTCCTCTTTGAATCTGCGTATTCCTCCAGGGCTTAGCTGTCCTGGATCTGCACAGCTCTGCCAGGGCCTGGGATCGGGAGAGACACTTAAGTGTTTTAGTACTATATCTCTTGACACAATGATGAAAATAATCATGGCCTCTAAACCTTCAAGCTGCATACTGGATCCTATTTCTACTAAACTACTGAAAGAGCTGCTTCCTGTGCTTGGCCTATGTTGAACATAATAAACAGCTCTCTATCCACCGGATGTGTACCAAACTCACTAAAAGTGGCAGTAATAAAGCCTCTCTTGAAAAAGCCAAACCTTGACCCGGAAAATATAAAAAACTATCGTCCTATATCGAATCTTCCATTCCTCTCAAAAATTTTAGAAAAAGCTGTTGCGCAGCAACTCACTGCCTTCCTGAAGACAAACAATGTATACAGAATGCTTCAGTCTGGTTTTAGACCCCATCATAGCACTGAGACTGCACTTGTGAAGGTGGTAAATGACCTTTTAATGGCGTCAGACCGAGGCTCTGCATCTGTCCTCGTGCTACTAGACCTTAGTGCTGCCTTTGACACCATCGATCACCACATTCTTTTGGAGAGACTGGAAACCCAAATTGGTCTACACGGACAAGCTCTGGCCTGGTTTAGATCTTACCTGTCGGAAAGATATCAGTTTGTCTCTGTGAATGGTTTGTCCTCTGACAAATCAACTGTACATTTCGGTGTTCCTCAAGGTTCCGTTTTAGGACCACTATTGTTTTCACTATATATTTTACCTCTTGGGGATGTTATTCGAAAACATAATGTTAACTTTCACTGCTATGCGGATGACACACAGCTGTACATTTCAATGAAACATGGTGAAGCCCCAAAATTGCCCTCGCTAGAAGCCTGTGTTTCAGACATAAGGAAGTGGATGGCTGAAAACGTTCTACTTTTAAACTCGGACAAAACAGAGATGCTTGTTCTAGGTCCCAAGAAACAAAGAGATCTTCTGTTAAATCTGACAATTAATCTTGATGGTTGTAAAGTCGTCTCAAATAAAACTGTGAAGGACCTCGGCGTTACTCTTGACCCTGATCTCTCTTTTGACGAACATATCAAGACTGTTTCAAGGACAGCTTTTTTCCATCTACGTAACATTGCAAAAATCAGAAATGTTCTGTCCAAAAATGATGCAGAAAAATTAATCCATGCATTTGTTACTTCTAGGTTAGACTACTGCAATGCTCTACTTTCCGGCTACCCGGATAAAGCACTAAATAAACTTCAGTTAGTGCTAAATACGGCTGCTAGAATCCTGACTAGAACCAAGAAATTTGATCATATTACTCCAGTGCTAGCTTCCCTACACTGGCTTCCTGTTAAGGCAAGGGCTGATTTCAAGGTTTTACTGTTAACCTATAAAGCGTTACATGGGCTTGCTCCTACCTATCTTTCCGAGTTGGTCCTGCCGTACATACCTATACGTACGCTACGGTCACAAGACGCAGGCCTCCTAATTGTCCCTAGAATTTCTAAGCAAACAGCGGGAGGCAGGGCTTTCTCCTATAGATCTCCATTTTTATGGAACGGTCTGCCTACCCATGTGAGAGACGCAGACTCGGTCTCAACCTTTAAGTCTTTACTGAAGACTTATCTCTTCAGTAGGTCATATGATTGAGTGTAGTCTGGCCCAGGAGTGTGAAGGTGAACGGAAAGGCTCTGGAGCAACGAACCGCCCTTGCTGTCTCTGCCTGGCCGGTTCCCCTCTCTCCACTGGGATTCTCTGCCTCTAACCCTATTACAGGGGCTGAGTCACTGGCTTACTGGTGCTCTTTCATGCCGTCCCTAGGAGGGGTGCGTCACTTGAGTGGGTTGAGTTACTGACGTGATCTTCCTGTCTGGGTTGGCGCCCCCCCTTGGTTTGTGCTGTGGTGGAGATCTTTGTGGCCTATACTCGGCCTTGTCTCAGGATTGTAAGTTGGTGGTTGAAGATATCCCTCTAGTGGTGCGGGGGCTGTGCTTTGGCAAAGTGGGTGGGGTTATATCCTTCCTGTTTGGCCCTGTCCGGGGGTATCTTCGGATGGGGCCACAGTGTCTCCTGACCGCTCCTGTCTCAGCCTCCAGTATTTATGCTGCAGTAGTTTATGTGTCGGGGGGCTAGGGTCAGTTGGTTATACCTGGAGTACTTCTCCTGTCTTATCCAGTGTCCTGTGTGAATTTAAGTACGCTCTCTCTAATTCTCTCGTTCTCTCTTTCTTTCTCTCTCTCTGAGAACCTGAGCCCTAGGACCATACGTCACGGCAAACCGGGCATGATGACTCCTTGCTGTCCCCAGTCCACCTGGCCTTGCTGCTGTTCCAGTTTCAACTGCTCTGCCTGCGGTTATGGAACCCCTACCTGTCCCAGACCTGCTGCTTTCAACTCTTAATGATCGGCTATGAAAAGCCAACTGACTTTTATTCCTGATTATTATTTGACCATGCTTGTCATTTATGAACATTTTGAAAATCTTGGCTCTCTCTAATTCTCTCCTTCTCTCTTTCTTTTTCTCTCTCGGAGTACCTGAGCCCTAGGACCATACGTCAGGACTACCGGGCATGATGACTCCTTGCTGTCCCCAGTCCGCCTGGCCTTGCTGCTATTCCAGTTTCAACTGTTCTGCCTGCGGTTACGGAACCCCTACCTGTCCCAGACCTGCTGTTTTCAACTCTTAATGATCGGCTATGAAAAGCCAACTGACATTTATTCCTGATTATTATTTGACCATGCTTGTCATTTATGAACATTTTGAAAATCTTGGCTCTCTCTAATTCTCTCCTTCTCTCTTTCTTTCTCTCTCTCGGAGGACCAGAGCCCTAGGACCATACGTCAGGACTACCGGGCATGATGACTCCTTGCTGTCCCCAGTCCACCTGGCCTTGCTGCTATTCCAGTTTCAACTGTTCTGCCTGCGGTTATGGAACCGCCACCTGTCCCAGACCTGCTGTTTTCAACTCTTAATGATCGGCTATGAAAAGCCAATTGAAAATTATTCATGATTATTATTTGACCATGCTTGTCACTTATGAACATTTTGAACATCTTGGCATAGTTCTGTTATAATCTCCACCCGGCACAGCCAGAAGAGGACTGGCCACCCCTCATAGCCTGGTTCCTCTCTAGGTTTCTTCCTAGGTTTTGGCCTTTCTAGGGAGTTTTTCCTAGCCACCGTGCTTCTACACCTGCATTGCTTGCTGTTTGGGGTTTTAGGCTGGGTTTCTGTACAGCACTTCGAGATATTAGCTGATGTACGAAGGGCTATATAAAATAAACTTGATTGATTGATTCTAACCAGGGGTCATACATGGTTCTAACCAGGGGTCATACATGGTTCTAACCAGGGGTCATACATGGTTATAACCAGGGCTCATACGTGGTTCTAACCAGGGCTCATACGTGGTTCTAACCAGGGGTCATACGTGGTTCTAACCAGGGGTCATACATGGTTCTAACCAGGGCTCATACGTGGTTCTAACCAGGGGTCATACATGGTTCTAACCAGGGGTCATACATGGTTCTAACCAGGGGTCATACGTGGTTCTAACCAGGGCTCATACGTGGTTCTAACCAGGGGCTCATATGTGGTTCTAACCAGGGGCTCATACGTGGTTCTAACCAGGGGCTCATACGTGGTTCCAACCAGGGGCTCATACGTGGTTCCAACCAGGGGCTCATACGTGGTTCTAACCAGGGGCTCATACGTGGTTCTAACCAGGGGCTCATATGTGGTTCTAACCAGGGCTCATACGTGACAAAGTGAGCTCTAACGGCCGTTACCATGAAAGCCGAGTTACAATTTTTATTTTATTTAACTAGGCAAGTCAGTTAAGAACAAATTCTAATTTACAATGACGGCCTAGGTTATCTGCCTTGTTCAGGGGCAGAACAACAGATTTTTACCTTGTCAGCTCAGGGATTCGATCTTGCAACTTTTCGGTTATTGGCCCAACGCTCTAACCACTAGGCTACCTGCCGCTCCAGGTTTTTTTTAAACCAAACAGATTTTTTTTGCAGGTCTTCTGTTTCCCCACACTTATGAATTAATTTTCCATCATGAAAATGCATCTCCATTCCCCAATCAAATACATTAAACGATACCACACAAAAAAAACGGACAAATACAGCTTTTACTCCAATCTGGTAACCCTCATAAAATCCGACATAGCACCAGTATTGCAAAGTATTAAGCGAAAACAACCATAGAAAATAGCATTGGCATTAATAAAAAAAATGAACGCAAGGCTACTAATATATTATAAGTATTTTGGTGACAACCTGGTCGGTTAACAATACTGGGGTGTTAACACGTTTTTTTATATAAATAAATGTGGGACACAAAAAATGACTTTCAAAATATTGTTTGTTCCAAAGTTTGCCCCCCTTCAAAATGTATTTTCCTATGAATGAAGTCATATTAAAAAAAATTGCATTTTCCTTGGAATGAAGTAGCACAAAAATTTGTGTATTTTCGCATCAATTAAACCACACAAAAACGCACGAAATCTGCTGAAATAGTTTATGTACATATTTGCACCAATTGAGTGTGAGATTGTGTTGCCACATATATTGGCCTATTGTAACGGCAGTCTAGCTCTTCCTCCTCCTCGGACGAGGAGAGGAGAGAAGGATCGGAGGACCAATGTGCAGCGTGGTAATTTTCCATGAATTTAATAAACACAAAGACAAGATACTGACAAACTAATACAAAACAACAAACGACCGTGAAGCTACAAACGAAAGTGCAATACACAAGCTACTAACGTTAGACATAGACACGATACAAAATAACAAACGAACTAACCGTCACAGTCCTATCTGGTGCAGAACACAAACACAGAGACAGGAAACAACCACCCACAATCCCCAACACAAAACAAGCCACCTATATATGATTCTCAATCAGGGACAACGATTGACAGCTGTCTCTGATTGAGAACCATATTAGGCTGAACACAGAAACAGACGAACTAGACACACAACATAGAATTCCCACCCAGCTCACGTCCTGACCAACACTAAACAAGCAAAACACATAAGAACTCTGGTCAGGACGTTACACCTATCTTGTTAGGATTTATGTTTATGCACTATAGCCGGGTAGCATATAGGTTGAAAATGAATATTGTTTTGTTACACACACACACACAATACAGAGGGGGGTGTGTGTGTAGGTGTGTAAGGACTGACCACCACAGGCCATAAAAGCTGTGGACAGTCTGGAGAGGGGAGGGGTGCATCACTCTGGGCCAACCAGGGTGGTGAAGAGACTGTTCAGTACCATATTAGGAATTGTTTGAGTGAAGAATCGAGGGGGACACAGGACGGAGCTGCTCTACCCAACCACCAGATGTGGAGAAGGAAAACGCCAAGGGGCTTGGACAAGTTCGGGGGCCCACAAAGGAGGAGCAAGAGTATGAACCATGCTAAACCTCTACTATGATAGGCCAACTGGACAAGTTGAGAATAAAATTGTCATAGTATAAAAACTACTATTTGAGTACATTCCACAGTTCTCTGATCTACCCTGCGCGGAGATACAGTGAACCCGTATATACGAAAATTGCATTTACCATTTATCGTTTGAGTTTAATTAAAATACTTAAAATATATTCGGTGACTATGAATCACATTTTGTCCTGATGCCAGATTTGAACTGACGCAAATCTCTTTCAAACTTCATAAACGCAACGTGACAGAAAGTCTGACTGAATTACTGGACATATTGACTACATTAGTGGTGTTTGAATTTGTGTATAGAATGCGGGATGTGATTGGTTGGTTGCTGAACAAAGTGCAAAAATAGGAAACACTAGTCATTTGTACAACTGAATGCATTCAACTGAAAAGTGTCTTCCACATTTAACCCAACCCCTCTGAATCAGAGAGGGGGGGGGGGGGGGGGGCTGCCTTAATCGACATCCACGTCTTCAGCGCTCGGGGAACAGTGGGTTAACTGCTCAGGGGCAGAACGACAGATTTTCAACTTGTCAGCTCTGGGATTCGCTCCAGTAACCGTTCGGTTAATGGCCCAACGCTCTAACAACTAGGCTACCTGCCAGGACGATCCAGCACAATCCGGAACATTTGGTCACCCTACGTGTCTTGGGGGTATACTATTTGTGCGTCTGTAACTTTCTCACTCATCGTTATTCACGATTCATTTAGGATTATCGGTAATCATGGTAGCATCCACATTAATGTAGAAGTGTTTAGAAACATATATTCTTATTTACAATAAAAGTGACTCCAAATGATGAAAATACCCTCAAATGAAAGCTAATAGTCTACACTTTAATAACCTCATAGTCATTTCAAATCCCCCTAAAAATGAGTAACTGTCCCAATACTTTTGGAGCTCACTGTAAGTACATGCTAATACAATACAAGACAGTGTTTTATATAAGTATATGCTTATACAAGACTATATAATAGTCCCCCTGACTACGACTGTTTGTGGCCATCTCACATAGACATCACCCTCACAGAATTAATGAGAACACTAATATATTATATTATAAGGATATATTTAAGCAATAAAGCCTGAGGAGGTGTGGTATATGGCCAAGGACTATTCTTATGCACGACACACCGCGGAGTGCCTGGATACAGTCCTTAGCCGTGGTATATTGGCCATATACCACAAACCCCCGAGGTGCCTTATTGCTATTATAAACTGGTTACCAACGTAATTAGAACAGTAAAAAGTAAATGTTTTGTCATACCCGTGTTATACGGTCTGATATACCATGACTGTCAGCCAATCAGCATTCAGTGCTCGAACCACCCAGTTCATAATGATATATACACTACCGTTCAACAGGTTGGGGTCACTTAGAAATGTCCTTGTTTTTTAAAGAAAAGCAAAAAAAATGTCCATAAAAATAACATCATAATTGATCAGTAATACAGTGTAGACATTGTTAATGTTGTAAATGACTATTGTAGCTAGAAACGGCTGATTTTTAATGGAATATCTACATAGGCGTACAGAGGCCCATTATCAGCAACCATCACTCCTGTGTTCCATTGGCACGTTGTGTTAGCTAATTCAAGATGATCATTTTAAAAGGCTAATTGATCATTAGAAAACCTTTTTGCACTTATTTTAGCACTGCTGAAAACTGTTGTTTTGAGCCTGTAATCGAACCCACAAATGCTGATGCTCCAGATATTCAAGTAGTCTAAAGAAGGCCAGTTGTATTGCTTCTTTAATCAGACCAACAGTTTTCAGCTGTGCTAACATAATTGCAAAAGGGTTTTCTAATGACTTTGGTGCGAAAAGTGCAAATCAATCCCAGAACAACAGCAAAGGACCTTGTGAAGATGCTGGAGGAAACAGGTACAAAAGTATCTATATCCACAGTAAAACGAGTCCTATATCGACATAACCTGAAAGGCCACGCAGCAAGGAAGAAGCCACTGCTCCAAAAGAAGCCACTGCTCCAGAACAAAGCTCGTACTTTTTGGAGAAATGTCCTCTGGTCTGATGAAACAAAAATAGAACTGTTTGGCCATAATGACCATCATTATGTTTGGAGGAAAAAGGGGGAGGCTTGCAAGCCGAAGAACACCATCCCAACCGTGAAGCACAGGGGTGGCAGCATGTTGTGGGGGTGGCAGCAGGAGGGACTGGTGCACTTCACAAAATAGATGGCATCATGAGGCAGGAAAATTATGTGGATATATTGAAGCAACATCTCAAGACATCAGTCGGGAAGTTAAAGCTTGGTCGCAAATGGGTCTTCCAAATGGACAATGACCCCAAGCATACTTCCAAAGTTGTGGCAAAATGGCTTAAGGACAACAAAGTCAAGGTATTGGAGTGGCCATCACAAAGCCCTGACCTCAACCCTATCGAACATTTGTAGTCAGAACTGATAAAGCGTGTGTGAGCAAGGAGGTCTACAAACCTGACTCAGTTACACCAACTCTGTCAGGAGGAATGGGCCAAAATTCACCCAACGTATTGTGGGAAGCTTGTGGAAGGCTACCTGAAACATTTGACCCAAGTTAAACAATTTAAAGGCAATGCTACCAAATACTAATTGAGTGTTTGTAAACTTCTGACCCACTGGGAATGTGATGAAAGAAAAAAAGCTGAAATAAATCATTCTCTCTACTATTATTCTGACATTTCACATTCTTAAAATAAAGTGGTGATCCTAACTGACCTAAGACAGGGCGTTTTTACTAGCATTAAATGTCAGGAATTGTTTAAAACTGAGTTTAAATGTGTTTGACTAAGGTGTATGTAAACTTCCGACTTCAACTGTATATCTATGGAAGGCATCCCTATGGAAAAAGACGAGAGGCAGAGACCGAGTGTGAATGAATCAAAGCGGTTTATTTGATATTAATAGCAGAATATACAACACTACCATTTGATGATAGTGGGGATGGAAAAAACTAAATCAGGTACCAGGAAAAAATGGATTTAGCATGATGCAGACATAAACACTAATGCAATGTAAAGCGTAATGTAAAGCTTTATATCCAAAACAGCAAATATAAACAGCACACAAACACACAGCTAAATCATCTGAGATAGAGAAAGGACTGGGACATTCTGCAGATGTTTGAAAGTACCCAAATACATCAACAGATTGAACAATATTAAAAGTTCCAATGTAATGCAGGCTGAAACGTACAGTAACATTGATACAGATAGTGTTTTTATCATTACCGTTTAACATGTTTTTTTTCTTTATACAGCTAATAATATTGCACAGATGAAAGGCGCAAATGCTATTTTTTTGAAGTCCTACCTGTTTTGTAGGGTAGGATTTATTATACCAAGCTTTAGAAATAATCCAGACTCAATATGCATTGTTTTCTCAAATTGAAAAGGAAACTACTGAAATACATGCAAACAGATATAACTATGCGATTCTTTTCAGTTGTGTAAATATTTCACCGATTTGAAACTGTTTTTTGGGGAAGTTGTCATGGTGAGTAGAGTGATATTTTCTTTGGCAACACTGTGGACACGTCAGATGAGCAAGAACATTCTAGAACACCGGAACAAGTCTAGAACTCCTGATGAATGTTCTAGAACTCCCGATGAATGTTCTAGAACTCCTGATGAATGTCCGGTATCTGTAGACACAGCTGAACTATAACCTTGGAGACTGGCTCCATATACATGAACTTAGCCATAAATGTATGTGAGTGTTATTTTGTTTGGTATTGGTTTTCATCATATCCACAATCATCGAAGTCTTACCTGGTAAAATAAAAAGTTAATATGACCTTGTCAATGCAAATTATGCTACAGTTTTTCTTTGGCTTGTTAATAACACATTAGTTGTTGCTTTACATTAGGGCATGTCAAGAGGTCCAAGGCTTTGAGATCACAGACTCAACTTTCCATTTCCACTAAAGAAATCCTTTCCACCAATATTAGGCAGTAGGACACTCACTACCCGGCAATGAAACACACTTAAGAGGACAAAACCTAATCTGTAATCTGTCAGTATCATCATATCAGATTAACAAGATTTGCTGCGGTCTCAATGACACAGTTAAAGTGATTGTTGTGTGTTTTAAAGCTGTTGAATTGTTGTTCTATCTGGTGTTTCAGGCCCAGGTCATTCTGGCTATCGCTTTGTTCAAAATGATTCAATTCAAACACGATTTTAAGTAAAAAAAACGAAAAGAAAGAATAACATTGGATTCTTTTTTAAATGGTCTTATCTTTTTTTCTTGTCTTAAGAAATAAAAATTGCGAAACTGCAACATTTCAGTTGAGTTGAATTGCCTCTATTTAAGACATGGATCTTGTAAAAGATTATTATTATTATTATTTTTATTTAAAAAAGAGGAACAAATTAATACAATCGTTTTCAATCTGAAAAAAATGTTTTTTTGGGGGTTTTCAAGTCATGATGACAAATCAGATGGATAAGACCATTGTGATTTCTTTATTGTGTCTTTTATACATGGAACAACATTGTCTCTGCACCTCTACTTCATTTGGGTCCTAAATTAAATTTCTTATCAAAATGTTATCAATATGACTCCAATAACAACACCACAATTAAATACCAGTTCCCCTTCGTGTCCCAACCAATGAAAATACAAAATATATTAGTGTAAACAAAAACACCAACAAAAGGAACAAAGGAATGAATAGAATTATTCAGAACATGAATACTGTATAATGATACTTTGGAATAGACAGCATATTGGCTTTGTAATGTTGGGAATTAAGCTTTTGCTTAGTTAGAATATTCAACTACTATCACTCAGGCTAGCCTGATCCCAGATCTGTTTGTGCTGTTTAGTCAACTCCTATGGTGGTTGTCACAAACAGACCTGGAACCAGACTACTCGGCCAACTCATGTGAGGTCATTCTTTACTATTCTGGTTCCTGGTATTATCAGATTGTAACGCGACCATGCCTTTGGTCTGAACACACTCCTCTCATGTCGACCCGAACTAACCAACCAGGCCAGTACAGTACAGCTTGGCTCAGTTCGGTTTGGCTCAGTTGTGTGAAAAGGCTTATAAGACCCTTACTGAGCCATCAAGCATCGATAGAGGGAATCCACTGTATGTTACATTCCATCGAGCATAGACAGAGAGAATCTGACTGTGGAGAGAGATTGAGAAGTTCTCTGAATAGTTATTGTTCGATATTCTCAGTTTCTACTGAATTAATGAGTGATTTGATTAATCAAAGGTTATTAATAAAGCCGGGAGGGTTTGGGCCCGTTGTGTTTCACATCAGACTTTCCTCTGACCTCTAACCCCTGAGGTCATCAGACTGTCTGACCTTTCACCTCTGACCCCTGAGGTAGGCTAGTAATCTTGATGCTGATCTCTTTATGGGGTGGTTTTTACCCAGTGAGGACCAGAGTACAGGACAATCACTTCATCAGGTTGGGAGCTGCTGTCGACCAATGGGGTTGTATTTGTCAGTTAGTTAAGTGGAAGATAAAAGAGAAGCATAGATTGTCAGGCAAAGTACCTTCTGTGACATCATGAAGTTGAGGCTTTTCTGTAATATCGTTTGAAAATATTATTATTATTTAGGTGTGTTGTTGTTGGTCAAATACTACATGGTTTGTGCACTGATGCTGCCAAAATTCAGCGACGTGTATGTTACTATATGTGATCAAGTTAGAGTTGTGGACTTCTGTCTCAAATAGGCCTCAAAACAGGTTAACTAATTATGTTTATCTCACCTGTCACAGTTGCAATATGTTAACAGTTGGACTTGTGTTCATAACATTCTACTCTGAATACAGACCCTTCAAATTATTAACTTATTAACCTGAGGGTCCACTATGATAGTGGGGTCCAATATATACACAACTGAGCCACGCTCTCAGAAACCACATGCAGAAACTAAGTCCATAGAGTGGTACAGATTCTAAACTTAAAAGGCCATAAAGTCACAATGCATTACACTGCTAGCTAATTGTAAATATACTCATGCATAAAATCTGGGCTATAGCACTGTTGTTTGGCAGTGGCTAATTGTAATGCTACACTTCAACACAGAAGTATAGGTCATAAGACAAAGAAGGAATGCGTGAAAATGAACAAAATGGCGGTCTTAAACTTTAACAGAAGAACAGTTTTTTGTTGTTGTTGTAACATGTAAACTGTGGGCTCATTCTGTAACTATTCCCAATCCAGAAAGCCAAGTGAATATAACCAGAGTCCCTCCAACAACAAAAATAGAAAACTGAAAAATAAAAACCTCAAACCACAAAAGATGAGAAAAATTGTCACATTAACAAGAGAGCATAAGACAAGCATTTGTTTTTGGTAAGCGCACCTCTTCAACTATTACAAAAATCACAACTTAAAATGTATAAAGCTTTTTTTGTTTGTTTCGTACAGTCACAGTTACCAAAAGAAGAGCAAGTGAATAATTTATTACATACGCTAGAATAACATTACCCTAACCACTAGTATCTATGAGGTATATCCGATAACATTAAGGAGAGCACGGTCTGCGCTGTTGACATGCCACACATTTGTTTTCTTCATTTAAAGCTTTGCAACCATTTGGAGGACGAAAGAAGAAGAGGGAAAGAAACATAGATGTGGAAATCCTTTGGTATTATTTGTCTTAGTTGTTTGCTTAGTGATTGCATTGCAAAGCACCACAGAGCCGGACCAACACATTGTCCACTAGTCAACATGCTGTCTGGCTAGTCTAGACGCTGAGCACCGCAGAGACGGACCAACACACAGTCCACTAGTCAACATGCTGTCCGGCTAGACGCTGAGGTATTCACAGGAATAAAAAGTACAGAGGTGTAGACTTCGCTTTGGTACAAGCAAGGCACTCGTCCCATGGCCCCATGGTTATCTCAAACTTTGCAACAAAAGCCCTCTCTACGTCTTTGTTACAGCAGCCCCATTGGAAAAGTAACATAGCTGGCTGAAAATGTACGAGATAATCAACGAGGGGCTGTGCGTTCTATGGAAAATAATTAACGACGTGGAAGGTGTTACCGGAGTGGAACTAACCTTCCACAGAGTTGTAATAGTTTCCAGAGAACACATAGAGCCCGGAGTTTATTATCCTTTTTATACAAATCTATGCTAGAAATGTGTTCATTTTTGTCGGTAGAAATGTGTTCAACATCCACTGAAGTAGCTAGCAAGTTTACTAGATAGCTACAGTAGTTGCCTTGGTAACCAAACAAAGAGTCTAGTTTAGCGAAAATGTAATTCAACGATACCATGAACGTTTTATATTCTACTTTTGCTTTCAAAAGCAGCTCAAACATATAACACGTACAAATGAACTTCCTAGCCATTGAATTATACCGTGCATTATTGGAAAATAATATGACAAGGTTATATGCCTATGTTATGCAATAAGGCCCGCGGAGGTGTAGTATATGCCGCGATGCGTCGTGCATAAGAACAGCCCTTAGCCGTGGTATATTGGCCATATATCACAACCCCCCCAGGTGCCTTATTGCTATTATAAGCTGGTTACCAACGTATTTAGAGCAGTAAAAATACATGTTTTATCATACCCGTGGTATACGGTCTGATGTACCATGGCTGTCAACCAATCAGCATTCAGGGCTCGACCCACACAGTTTATGAAAGACCTTTATACTATGGCGTTGTTGATTACTCGTTTCTGATTGGCTTGAAGGGCATTCTAGAGCGTGCATTTTTTCCCCTATAACACACGGTATAATTCAATGGACATGAAATTAATTTGTACATGTTCTATGTTTGAGATGCTTTTGAAAGCAAAAGACGAATTTAAAACATTATTGGCATTGTTGAATTCGATTAAGTAACATAGGCATATAACGCTATTTTATCAGCTAATAGGGAGAGAATCAACTGGGCCCAGTATTATCATATCATTCCATGAGTCCCAGATCAACTGTTGCCACTCTCATCTCTCAAGTCTAATTGCATAATTCGATTTATCTTGTAATATATATGCTGAATTGTATAGGCTACACATGAACATGGCAACACTTGATGAAGTCGTGTCTTTTCATAAATGATAATGATCCCGAGTTCCAACAGATTCCACATGATTTTTCTCTCATTTCAACTCCATATTACCTTTCCAAACAGGAGCTGGGGCATGATTAGTATAAGTTCCAAGGAGTACACTACTAATTTAATTGTTACAGGTGTTCTGTTTTGTCTAACCCTTAATGCGTCAGGGTAACATCCCAGTGTGTATCTTCCAGAGGCCCTTCACCAGTGCCTTTGGTTTCTTTGCGTTGAGGTTTCTTTGGTTTAAATCACAACGTTGCACTGAAGCAATAGGCAGGGAAGAGGATTGTGTTTCTGGACTTCCACGTAGTTTTTTTTTCATTGCTATATTTGTCTGATTGTTAGGATTTGATACTTGGGGATTGAGGTGAACATTTCAAATGTATGGACTGCAGCCCTCTCTTCACAGGAAATAGAACAAATATAGCTAATATAATTTTAGTTTGATAAGATGTACACAGTGTTTTTGGCTAATTATTCGGACTTCTGTGGTTGTAGATTCCGACACAGAAACATTTTTTCCCCTTACATTTAAAACATCAAGGAAAAAAAGTAAATCCCTAGATTTTTGGGAATTATATGATTGTAGTATGTTCTTTATGTGGAGTAGCTTTGATGTATTTTGTCCATCAGAGTAACCAGTCCTTGGGTTGCCTTAATGCTTTAGTGCAAAATGGTGTGTTTTTTTTAGTTTTTTAGTTTTTCACAACAACTCAATGTGTGGTTTGGACACATGTGTACTGTGATCTGGTGAAGGGCTTTCTGAAACACATAGCATTGATCATACATCACCAACACACACCCTCACCTTCCCTAACCCAACGCGCACCCTCCCCTCACCTTCCCTAACCCAACACACACCCTCACCTTCCCCTGTACACCTGTTATTGTAGGGGAGGAGAAGGCATGAGAGAGAGAGAGAGAGAGAGCAAGAGCAAGAGAAAGGAGGGGAGAGGGAAGGAGAAAGAGAGATAATATCAAAATGAAAGCATGGGCCAAGCGCAGACCGTACTAGAGAAAACATCTTTGGTATCTTTGGTTTCATCAACACGATTCAAATGACAAATGGAAAGGTCAGTGAGGTAGCCTCTTTGGTTCTCACTATAGAAATAGAAATCGTTTTTTTTTTTTTTACACAAGTCAGTCTTGGAAGCAGCTAGTTTAAGGGAATCCTCTGTTTTCCTTCTATCAAGTGAAACAACGAACAACTTCTCAGCGTTCTAGTTATCTTTGGTGAGTTTGTCTGTCTCATTCAACGTGTGGCCCTGTCCTATCAGTGGTGAGTCTGTCTGTCTCATTCAACGTGTGGCACTGTCCTATCAGAGGCACAAACATCAGTCTGAAATTCATTGCTTGTCCATCATGGTAAGCAGAATAATGCAAATGTCTCAAAAATAAAACAAATTCATTCATTAATAAATCACAGAAGAAAAACCGATGCAGTGCTCATTCATTATTTTTTCATGAACAGATTGATTCATTATCTTTTCATGAACAGATTGAGTCATTCTCTTTTCATCAACAGATTGATTCATTCTCTTTTCATGAACAGATTGAGTCATTGTCTTTTCATCAACAGATTGATTCATTATCTTTTCATGAACAGATTGAGTCATTGTCTTTTCATCAACAGATTGAGTCATTCTCTTTTCATGAACAGATTGATTCATTATCTTTTCATCAACAGATTGATTCATTATCTTTTCATGAACAGATTGAGTCATTCTCTTTTCATCAACAGATTGATTCATTATCTTTTCATGAACAGATTGAGTCATTCTCTTTTCATCAACAGATTGATTCATTATCTTTTCATGAACAGATTGAGTAATTCTCTTTTCGTCAACAGATTGATTCATTATCTTTTCATGAACAGATTGAGTCATTCTCTTTTCATCAACAGATTGATTCATTATCTTTTCATGAACAGATTGAGTCATTCTCTTTTCATCAACAGATTGATTCATTATCTTTTCATGAACAGATTGAGTCATTCTCTTTTCATCAACAGATTGATTCATTATCTT